>NC_035444.2:91813346-91964983 GCF_002127325.2 Helianthus annuus | reverse complement strand
CTTAATTATGATTCATGGTATTGTTCTTAAGTGTGACACCTTTGTTTGGTCATAATTCCATTCTTTTTTGTTAGTGATCTTGAGTTTATTTTTGTTGTGGTATGATTGTGACATTTAAGGTCCAAAAATACAGTTACCACATGCTTGTTTTAGATTTTATGTAAGACTGTGACATTGGTACTATGTATATGTATGTATGTTTGCAAAGAATAATAACGGCCTTGATTTTAAATATACGTTAATTTATCTGTATTTAAACAATCATAGTCGTTGGTTCAAAAGTTGTTTAATCTTTTTTTCACAAGCATGACGTCCTTCACAAGTCATCGACTTCGTTTTATATTTTTGTGACAATTCCATGTCTAATAATATATATCCACTAAGAACATTTCATAATCCTATTTTCTAATAAACAATTTAAAAAAATGTCACTTGTCAATACCATATCGGTTCTAAAAGAATCATTTTTAATCAAATTGATTTTTTATTTAAAGTTCACATTATAGAATAGCAACATTGCTTACTTTGAAATTCTTAACTTAATATCCGCCATTACTTCAGTTATATCTTTAACTTGATCAATATTTTTTGTTAGATTAGTTTTGCTAAACCTTCTCACAAAATCTATATTTACTTCAAATATATCTTTAATTTATATTTTATATCTTTAATTTATAATTTATAATGATAATAATATCTTTAATTTAAACCTTATTGAAAACGTATTTTTATGAAAGTTTTTCATATTAGATTTATAATGATAGTTATATTATTGAATTAAATTACCGAATTTATTTGTGTTTACTGTGTTGTTTAATGTTGTAAAAATTGACAATAATAATTGATACCATGTATATCGGTATCCAAGTTTAACGAAGATTACCGTATGCTAAATATACGGACACGATCCTCACTTCTAGATTTGATTTGTAAAATAAATGGTTCATATAATCGTGAATTGTTACATACTATTTTTAAAACAAATAATTTTGAAGATATATCAATCCAAATATGATTTGTGTTTTTTTCTTTTTTTAATACTTAAAACCTTAGACCATAGGTAATGGTTAATGCCCACTAAGGGGCATTTTTCACCACATCATCATCATAATGCCCTTTTAAAAAAGGTGTAATGGTTAATGCCCATTTCATTTATTACTTTCCATTATTTTTCTTCTCTTTGGGCATTATTATAGAAATGCCCTTTACTCTTCATGCCCCTATAATGCCCATGAGTAATGGTGTAAGGGCATTATCAAAATCTTTCATGCCTTTATAAAGCCCCATTACATATGTTCTTAGGGCATGTGTAGTCATAAAGCCCTCAAAGGGGCGTTATGCGACATGTGGCGCGCCACGTCAGCAAGGGGCTTTATGGGGCTTTATACAATTTGAGGCCGTAGTCATAAAGCCCCTGTGTAATCATTACTCAATTAATTTAATTTTCAATTTTTTAAATAATTTATAAGTTTTATAAAATAAAAAAACATTTCATTAAATAAAAAACACTACATTAAAATTAAAAAAAAAGTTACACTAAAAAAAATTACACCTAAAAAATAACCTTTGGCTCATCCGAAAACGTCGTCTAAAAACATTCGGTCCGTGAACCGGTGCCGCATCAAAATAGTCTTTCATCAAACGCTCGTTCGCGGCTTCACGATCTCGCAAGATATAGGTGCGTCGCAAGATGGGTCGTGGAGGGGGAGTAGGCCGAATGTTCTCAAATGCTTGTAGCACAAAAGTACATGCACTCGTAACCGCTTCTTCCTCGGCCGCGTCTTCGTCGGGCGAAAAATATCTTCGGTGAATTTCGGTGAAAGACTCTTCCGAAGGGGAACCCATTTTTTTATAAGGTGACACTAGGTTTTTTAAAAATATATAGAGAATGAGAATGAGAATGTATTGAGTTGTAGAAAAAATGGAAGAATATGAGGTTATTTATAGTGTGAAAAATAAAAAAAATTGATTTTTTTTTTAATATATGACCGTTATCAAACGGTCAAAAATTAAAATTCATCATCTCCTCGCGCCACGATATGCATAACGCCATTTCTTTTTTTTTGGTCATGGCGCCCCGGGGGGCGATGTTCTAGGCGCCATAGCGGCGCTATGGCTCTTTCTCGCGCCCCAATACATATAACCTTATAATTGATGCAAATATAGAGCAAATTCTTTGATATGTTTGATGACCAACCAATCAATTTAATTTACACGGTGATAAATTGATTGGTTCATATTTATCCATTTTATTTGATATAGTTTATAATAAAACCATAATATGTTTTAGAATTTCCTTACCAACTTTAAATAAATAAGAAATCATGTACAAGAGACAAATTCAATACAAAGTGTAGAGGAGAAGCATGACCTTCTCAATTTAAGAAGGAAATGATATGATGGTCTTTTCTCCTTTAAACTACTTTCCTTTTTGATTTTAAAACGACTATAAGTTTTTCATACGTATATTTTTTTTTAAACTACACTGTATTAATGAGGATTTCATTCTCTTTAATTCGAACAGAGTACTGTTATAGTTTTCTTAAAAAAATATTTTACAGGATACGTAAATCATTACGTGATTAAACATTTAGTATAAATCCATTATGTGATTACACATTCGATATGATTTGTTATAATTGATGTTATTACAATTATTCTTATTACGTGATTACAGATTCAATAATAAGATCTTGATTGTTTATGCTTTAATACATGATTAAATCTCTAATATATGACATGATGTGGTTATTATAGGTTGATTGACCAATATTTTGTATTATATTTATACTTAATACGTGATTAGACCTGAAATATTTATGTATTTCATAAAATACATGTTTTGTTTTTTATTATAGTTAAGGTTCAAGGCCGGCTTGGAGGGGGTGTGGGGTGGGCGACAGCACGAGGCCCAAACCCTCTGGGGGCCCAAATCTTTTTAGTTTTGCATAGAATTTACGTTGTATATGCTAGAATATATATATATATATATATATATATATATATATATATATATATATATATATATATATATATATATATATATATATATATATATATATATATATATATATACTAGAAGCATACCCGCGCGTTGCGGCGGCGGCGAAAATATACAATGCGGTATTCATTATCTATTAGTTTAGTAGTCATCTCATGGTATATTAAGTTAATTTTCGTATTCGTGTAAAATACGTTACAACTCAATTAAGTTAACTTATCAATCCTCACGTGCTACATCTGACATGCATATTTATTCTTATGTAAATCTAAAATAAGTCTCCTTATGAAATTACGGAAAAGTCTCCTTTCACCGGGCGACCGACCATATGAAATTTACCCAAACAAAATAGCACAATATAGCCAACTCTAGGTTGCGTGAGACCAAACAAAATAATCTTTACCAAACAATGTTGTGATAGTGACAATTTTTGCAAGAGGGTACTTGTTTCTATTAGTTTATCAATCCTCACAAAATATATATAATTTTTTGTTAATTCAACTATCTGAACAAAAAGAAGACCAAACTCTTTAACTCAGAAGCATTTGAACAAAAAACACCAAATACTTTAACCAACTCTTTGATTTGTAATTTAATACTTTTGCACATTAATTTTTTCATTATTTTATAATTGTTGGTTAGTTGTAAATAGAAATCAAGTATCTACATGTGACAAACTGGACTGTGCTAAGAGGTGAAATTCAGTACCAACTCAAAGACTCTTTGACAAAGAGGGTAATTTTATGTGGGTCAATGGGTCAGGTCAAATTGGCACATATGCAATTTTTCCACCTTTTAATATATTAAAAAATTCTCACATGTGAATGTATACTATTCGCTTGGCTGGTATATGTAGATTTTCTTGCCAAAATATATAATCTGTAATTATGAACGTTGTTTTTCTTTTTTTGACCAGCCAAAACAAACTTCCATTAAACATCACAAAATCAACAAAAATAACAGTTTTCATCTTAGCACCAACCTGTAACACTCTTAAATTGCACCAAGACTAACCAGCTAATTAATATATGAAACCAAAGGGCCACCCCAGATACAAACATTTTCTATCCCAAGGAAGCCAAATCTATGAACCAACAGACATAAATCGTATAACAAAGCAAATGGGAGGCAATGCCAATTGATGGAATATGGAACAGCATCCCATCAAACATTCACTCCCTGCAGAACAATACAAACAAGTATCCCAAGATGCCACACCAGATCAATGTTCCCATCAGATTAGTACAACTCTATGAGCCAACCACAATATTAATGTTGTCTATCATGCATTTTTGGCCATTGATACCAATTTTGCCCTCTAAGCATCCCAAAGCGTTACATCCCATCTTTACTTCCAGTTAAGAAAAAAATGGTATCTGGAATACCCAAAGTTCTGGTAACAGCCCCTAGAATTGCTTCAGTAAGTTATTAACCTACTCAAAACACATTTCAATTAGAAAACTAATGTGTTAAGCGACATTAGATATTTTAAGCTGCTGATCTGTGAAATGTCAGGTTAAATAATGAGTGCTTATAATTATAAAATGAAAGCATGTTGAATTTCACAATTCAACTCTTCTTTGTACCTCCCAGCGAGCCCAATGTTCCATAATTTAAGTCCTTTTGAGCAGTTGTTCTAGTCTATATGACAAAGATTAAAGCACGGTAATATAAGTCCCCATATACAGTTAGGTCCCATGACTATTCACCGGTACCAAACCAAGTTTGTCACTCCACATAATGGTCTGTTGCATAGTAACAGGAAACGCTAATTGATCAAAAAACACGTAAACGTTAATTGATCAAACAACACCACTTCACTGGCTCCAAATTCACAGCAGTCAGAGACATCTTAGCTGCCAACCGACCTAAAACATCATATTCACTCAACCTACTGCTGGTCGGAATGATAAGATTAGCTGATAAATGAAGCTAAGCAGGACTGTACTTACCTCAATCGCTAGGAAAATTTGGCCATCTTCAAATCGCCCATCTAAATGTGTTCGCACAACCACCACCATCGTACAACCCTCATTCTAAACTTTCTAGGCATTGCTGATTTGCTGGAACTCACGGTGCACACCCTCATAACCACCTTAAGACATCAAATTCAACTCTAGATGTCACCGGTAGAATTCTCATCTTCAGTTTTGCTGGTGGTAGTTGTGTACGCGCCGGAAGGAATTTTTGTTGCAGACACGTGCCAGGGGGCAGCCCCACCTCCCTGCATACTTTGCCTAATTCCAGACACGTGCTGGAAATATATTGATAAATGACATATATAAGAATATCATACACCGTAATGCAAAAAAAATAGAAAATGATAAGATAGGACTTACACAGACGCCAACTCTGATGGCTTAAGTACTGCAGCACACCCAGCAGCCAGTGCAGATGCAACTATCCAAATAGCCATTAGCAAAGGATAATTCCTATAGAAAACAAATAAAACAAACTATAAGAAAATATTATCAGAAAATACAAATCATTATTACAGTAGAGGTAGAGAGTACCATGGAGTAATCAGCCCAAGACCACCAATTGGTTCCCTGATGATATGGAATTTAAAGGTATCCATTGGAAGCTTAGCGAACTTATCCTTTTTCTCAGTAACCTATGCATAATTGAAAGCTTTAGCATATTAACGATAGAAAACAAACCGAACCCAAATTCAGAATATCATCCAGAAAATCCTTACCTTTGTAGCAATGGAACGAAGATACTTTGCACGATGAGCCCCAGAAGCTGATGCCCATTCTTTTCCTTCATCATGTTTAAGAGCTCTGCGTGCTGCTTTCACAGCAATATCAATATCCTCCACGGTAACTGCTGCTGGTATATCCCCTGCAACCATATTTTTCAACACATGCAAGTAATGTTAGCAAATCAAGACATGAACAGACCAAACAGTTAAGAATCAAGATCAGGTAGTAGATTGCATAATGCACACATGAGATTAACAATAATAATGAAAAATACATAAAGGACTCAAGTAAACGTTCAACTTCAACCCCACCAAATCAAGCATACCTGTAACCCCAAGCAATGCTGGAATTCCATCTTTACCATCTCGAGTAGATCATCTCTCGTGAAGAACATCGGACCGAGATCACTAATCGGAACCCTAGCCGTCGCCTCCGCTTTCTGGCTTTGTCGAACCAACACAAACACGCCACCAGCTTCTAAACTATTGAAATCAGCAATACAGTCCTCAAAATTATAAATTTTCAACATCAGTTTCTAGAACTAACGAAATCTGAAGCACATGACCTACAAAAATAAGAAAAAAAAGGTTGCTAGAATTACCTTCGTTGTCAGAAAACGTACATGCAGCCGATAAATCGGAACCGGGTTGTCGGAACCTACCTCAACCACCATCTACCGCCAGTTGCTCGTCTCATTTGCCAACAATCTGCTCGAGAATCCCACTGCCGGAACCCTAATCGGCGGATTTTAACACTGCACACGACACCGTCACAGGATGGGGTCATGGATTTGAAATCGAATGAAAGTAAAACCCTAGATCTGGTGAAATCCTCACAGATCTGTTCATGAGTCGCAGAGAGTGGGAGAGAGAAGGTTGATAAAGTTTTGTGAGAGTAAATCGAATGAAAGTAAAACCCTTGATCCGTGTGAGCTGAATATCAGCCGTTCAGATCACAATCCGTGTGAAAAAGTTAAAGAAATAGACGGTTGAAGATGAATCAGTTGAAGGGTAAATTATGTTGTGTTTCTTGGTGCTTCAAGTGTTGTACATTGTGCATTGAGGGTGTTTTCAACACATTGTTCAATTACCATTCTGTCCTTCCTATATCCTTATTAAAGTAGTATATATATATATATATATACTGAATCGAAAGATGACACAAACAAGCTCTTGTTGGGGTGGTTATTGCCTTGCTTAAAAACAAGGAGACGTGGGTTCTAATCCTGGCGTCTCCAAATTCTCTATTTTAGCTTCATTTTTTAGATTTTTTAACTGCGTATGACATTTAATGCCTAATTTTGTCAACTACAACTTTTCGTTTAATTAATAAATTACTAACTACACTTAGCTAAAAATAACTATTTAAATTACTTTCACATAAATTTTAGCGATTAAATAATTGATGAGTTTATAATACATGGAAATTTGCGAATAGGGCCCAAAATTTTTATCTCGCACAAGGCCATTTTCTTTTGTTATTTTCAGAGACGGCCCTGTTAAGGTTAGTATGTAATTACGTAATCACTTAGCGGGGTTTCACTTAAATACTAAAATGAAATTACGTAATCACGTAATCAATTAATAATACATAGTCAACTATTGTTACGTACTCACTTAGTGGAGTTTTACATAATAGTATAATGAAATCACATAATTATGTAACGTTACACAATCACGTAACGTTATAGCTTGTAAAATAAAAAAAAAATAAAAAATTATAGCAATAGTCTACTTAAATTAAAGAGAATGAAATACCATTTAATACGGTGTATTTAAAAAAATTACCATGTAGAAAAGTTATAGCCGTTTGAAAACCATGAGGGAAATGAGTTTATGAGTCAAAAATATTGAATTTTCATATTTTGTTATTTTCCTCACTTATTTCTCTTGTTTTTGGTTAGATGAATTTTATATTTGGGGACCACATAATCTCAACAATTGATCTTGCAAATCAATTGCCCAAATTGTCCTCTGCATTTTATAGGCTGTCTTAGACAATAACCTTCCTCTATAGAATGGTATAAATTTCAAAGATATAAAATTAATATCAAACATATTCATAAAAAATAATTTAAGTTTTATATCTATTTTTTTTGTTTTATTTTAGTGGACAGATTAGATATTATAAAAGTTTTCAAAGAAATCTTTGAAATTATCTCTATACTTGTCTCTTTTAATAATTATCGATCAATAGTTTTCGTTACATCGAAATCAGGATGTCAATTTGAAACAATGTGAAATTTGAAAGCTAAATGGCAAAATCTAAACAGAATTTAATCTATAATGACATCTACTAATTGTGAAACTGGAACTTGGATAGATTTGCTAGGTAGCTCCCTTCACTATTATATATACGTATCAGTTTGAACTTCAATAGTGACCAGAATATTTAAGTGTTTATTTTAATTTTTATATAAAAATTTTAAGTATTTCTTTTGAACTTCTGATGTCTGAAAATTTTAAGTATTCTCTTCATCATTTAATTTGATCTTTTTGACGACCTGCGTGAGTACTATTGAACTTCTGATATCTGAAAATTTTAAGTATTCTCTTCATCATTTAATTTGATCTTTTTGACGACCTGCGTGAGTACGTTAGCTTTTTTTTTTTTTTTAAATCTAACTTTATAACTATGTTTATTTTTATCCATATTTTGATATAAATTTTATTGAAAATTAATACTGTGCCGCTATCATACCAAATCGAACAGAAACCGACGATGAATAGTATTTTTTTTTTGTATTCAAAACAAGGTATTTTTGGTATCGTAAACTATACGAGTGCAGCGGTAACAATATTAAAAAGAAAACACATTTGTTTTGTATCGTAAATTATACGAGTATCGATACGTGAAGAACCAAACCGATTGATATCGGTAGTATCGGAATCAGTATTCGTTTTTATGGTTTTCGATTGATATTAAACACATGTCAATATCCTTTTGGGCATATCACGATTTTATTTTTTTGTTTTCTTTATTACTTACTATAGGGAGTGTCGGTACCAAAACGAACAAAACCGATACCAACTGATTTCCGGACACATAGCGCGGGGAAAATCACTAGTTAAAAATAGTAGAAAGCGAATTGTCTAGCAGTCCCATTCAGTCTTGAAAATATGCGATAGCGCATCGACCATAAACTCATAAAACTTGGTTACTATTTTCATAATATAAAGGAAAATTGGTATTTAATAAACCAACCTTTAACCAGTTGGTAAATAATAATCCAACCTACAGAATTAGTATATAATAATCCTACCTATCAACATGTTGGTACTCAATAAACTTCCGTTAGTTTTTTTTAACTGAAGTTAGTTTTTAAGTTTTATTTATTACAAAAACAGTCCCTGTAGTTGTAATTTACTAGTTTTAACTATTTTATAAACCTCAAATCGAGGAAAAGAAGGATTTTCGAGTGCTTTTTTGTTTCATAAAATAGTTAAAACTAGTAAATTACAACTACAGGGACTGTTTGTGTAATAAATAAAACATAAAAACTAACTTCAGTTAAAAAAAATTAACGGAAGTTCATTGAGTACCATCATGTTAATAGGTGGGATTATTATTTACCAATTTTGAAGGTTGGATTATTATTTACCAACTGGTTAAAGGTTGGTTTATTAAATACCAATTTTCCTAATATAAATTAGCAACATGTTGTTGCATGGTGTTGTTGTACCCAAAGCATTGGGTGTTTTTCAAAAAAAATTTGTGGTTTTTTACTTTCAACCCAAAGGTTTTTATTTTTTATATTTTAACCCTTTTAATTTGTTTACTTTTAACCCAAAACTTTTTATCTTTTGTAATTTAACCCAAAACTTTGTTATTTACAACTTTGGTCCCCTCATACGTTTTATCTTTCGCAAGTTGTTGGTTTTACGTTTCGTTCTAAAATTTGCGAGTTAATACGTCGTAACATGCGTGTGTGGTTCAACGTTTTTGGTCTATTCTTTTCACATTTGACAGGTATGTCGAAACGTGTCTATTTCCCCCCTTGGCAAGTTCGCCGCAACGGGCGGATCGTACATCGACTTAGTTATTCTTTTCTACATTATTTTACGAGTTAATACATCGCAACGTGCGTGTGTGGTTCAACGTTTTTTGTCTATTTTTTTCACATTTGACAGGTATGTCGCAACGTGTCTATTTCCCCCCTTTGGCAAGTTCGCCGCAACGGGCGGATCCTACATAGACTTAGTTATTCTTTTCTACATTATTTTACGAGTTAACACGGCGCAACGTGCGTGTGCGGTTCAGCGTTTTTACGTCTATTTTTTTCCATTTAATAAGTTTGTCACAACGCGTGGGTCCTAAATCGACAAAGTTATTTTTTATATGTTATATATTTCAGTCTTATTTCTTCGCATCAACACGCCACAACTTCAGTATTGGTGATCGCTACCAGCAGTGTGGCATTGATGTTATTTGGCATAGTTTAGGCCCCCGCCGCAACGCGAGGGTTCTTAATTCTAGTTAAATACCTTTTTCACTACTTATTAACAAGGATGTTGTTGGGTTATATAAGATCTGCTGATGATGAAAGCCAAAACCCAAGGGAACCATCTTCTCTGCCGATGGAATAAATTGAAGTATAATCCTTGGTACAGAAGTTTCTTCCTTGAAGGCTTCCCGAAACAATTGCCCAAACTACTGGAACAAAACTACTGGCTTCAAGAATAGAGAACAAAAGTACAAATGTTAGATTTACTATTACAATAAATGGAGATTTATGTAGTTTCATATTTATAAAACTCTTTTATTTTCATGTAAGTCTTTTCAAAATATTCAAGATGTGCATGTGGTAAGCAATATTATGTTTAAAAAATCAGGGTGTTAAAACACTACCTGTCTTAAAAAATTTCGTCCTCAAAATTTCAAATAAATAGTAATAGTTCAAACAACTAACGAAGAGCATAACTTTAATTATCCGATGTCGATAAAAATAAAATCTAGAACTTCTTGTCTCTAGTGGAAACACAAATATCTTAACATGGCATCTACCCATACCCACATGTTTAAGTTTTAAAAAGTTTTTTCGACATAAAAGAGCCTCAGCTCAGATACCATAATTGTAACACCTCGCCCCGACGACGTGTCACTTACACAGTAATCAGATCACAAATATAATTCCACTGATAATAATAAAACAATACAATTACAATATTATAATAAATCATAACATCCTTTATTTTTCGTTAAATAAAATCTTTGATCTTGATCTGAAAAAACTTGTGAGTCTTTTATCCCTTGATCCATCTTTCCTAGTTTTTCTCGAATAAACCTGTAACCTAACGTACATAAAAGACATATGCACGCCTGAGTAAAAGTTACTCAGAAGGACAACAACATAACTGTTAGGGCATATGTTTTTATAATTATGGATCCAATATTCCGAGGTGTTGCCTGGATCAGTTATCCTTAGCGCGTAGTTCAGGGACTCAGAGGATCAAGGATCCTTATTATTACTTGTGATTTCTAACAATGTTCTCGATGTGTTCTAATACTCATGTGCAGGTTATTAACGAAGTGGACCGAGTCTTAGCTGGAATCTCGGGAATAATTCGTTCAAGACGTTGCACGTGCTATATCCACAAACGGTCATGGGGCTTGAACGTGGTCTCCCAAGATTATCAGACTTAGTTGTTAGGCTTATTCAAAATGGGTTGATCAAGTGTTATAACAGAAATATGACAGATAAATTAGACTAATATCCTCCATATTTAGGGGCAATTGTTAGGGGATTAATTTTTAATACTATGGATCACATATCCTTAGATCTGGCCTGGATCACTGATCCTTAACAGATGGTGCAGGAAGTCTGAGGATCAAGGATCCTTATTATTATTTATATTTACTAACAAATGTATCCTATGTTTAAACTTGTTTTCGTAGGAGTTTAACGAATTGGACTTGGTCTATGCTGGAATATCGCAGAATAAGCTCTCAATTGGCACGTGCTTGGACGAGTGTAGCCGTTATGGAGAACATGGGGATACTTGCACATATTTCGGATTGTTTGTTAACTTGTTGTTTTCTATTTTTATAAGGGGATAACAAGCTCATTTTAAGCGTATAGCAAGCTATCATATGAACACACAACACTCACACTCTCTCTCGCAAACTGCAAACACTAGTCATTATTGTATTGAGCTCATTATCTTTCGAAGTTGTACTTGAATCACTATTTACTTTTCTATATACTTGGTGATCAGTAGTTTCCATCACCCGAAGTATTTTGTGCCGAAGATCTATCAAGGATCAAGGGCTTTTTCCTCGTACAAATATCGGTGTTCATTGTCATTTTTACTTTACACTTTGATCACATTATTGTTCATACACATTAGCACTCTACCTGACAATCAAAGTTTGGTTACATTATGCCTTAAACTGATGTTTGACCAAAACACTTACAGCTTCAAGACCAGACATTATGTTTGCCATATTTCTTTGTGCTCGATATCAAGCAAATCCAAAGGAGTCGCATATGAAGGCGGTTAAGCGAATTTTACGTTACTTGAAGGGAAATCCTAAGTTTGGGTTATGGTACCCTGCTGATAGTGACTTGGAGTTTATTGCATATAGTGATTCACATTTCGGAGGATGTAAATCAACCAGAAAATCTACCACGGGTGGTTGTCAGTTCTTAACGGGAAGACTTGTGTCATGGCAGTGCAAGAAACAAGCCTGTGTGTCTACATCTTCGTGTGAAGCTGAATATATTGCTGCGGGTAGCTGTTGCTCTCAGGTTCTATGGATACAACATCAGATGCGCGATTACGGTTTGAATTTCACTCGCACCCTTATTATGATAGACAATAATGCCACAATTTCCATAACCAATAATCCCGTAAAACACAGTCGCACAAAACATATTGACATTTGTCATCATTTTATATGGGATTATGCTGAAAAGAAAATGATTGAACTACATAGAGTCAACCCATTAGATAACTTGGCAGATCTTTACACAAAAGCATTTGACAGGTCTCGATTTGAACATCTAGTTGAACTCAACGGGATGAGGAATCCTGAATAGCCAGTTTTTTTATAAGATTTTTTGTAAATATTTATTACTTTTTAAAAAATAAAAAATTTAAAAAAAAAATTTGAAAACCATAAAAATAAAAAAATTAGTGTTTAGGTAAAAAATCAGACAAGGATAATGCAACCAAACTCTCTGTTATGGGGTATGATGCTTGAATTGGTAAACAACAATGAGGATCACTCAGAAATGCAAGTGACACAAAGATTTATACGAGTAAAAAGCCCTTGATCAATGAATGATCTCTGGCATAAAAAACCTCGGGTGATGGAAACTACCGATCACCAACTCAAATTAAACAATAATTCTTTTACAACGTCGGATGATAGCGTGCTAAGTACAAGGATCACTATAGTGTATCGTGTAAAAGTGTATGAAAAATGCTAAGTATTTTGCCGAGACCTGGCGAGAGCAGTTGTACGAGTGTGTGTGTAGCCAAAAATAGCCAAGTGTTCTAAAAATAGCTCGCTATCCCCTTTAAAAATAGAAAATATCTAGCCTAACTAACAGTCCGCATTTCGTGCCTTCTCCCCACGTTCTCCATAACGTTCACAATGGTCAAGCACGTGCAGAATTGAAGGGAATATGCTCCAGGAATATCGCCATGACCAAGTCCAAGCCGGTACTCCTGCAAAACAATACCGAATTCAAAGTAGACAATCATTAGTATAAGGATCCTTAGGATGATCCATGATCCTGATCCTGAAGCACTTCTGAGGATCACTAATTGTCACAGAAGTAAGGATCACCAAACAGGATAATACTTGAGGATCACGGGTCATTAAGAAATCCTCCCCTAACAATTGCCCCCAAAAATATAAGGAGTAATTATGTAAATAAACGAGTTGTATTTTATCGATCTTATCTGCAACAAACTAACGGATATATAGCCGTTAAGATCGAACTAGCCGTTGAAATCCTGACATCACTGAGGTGACTTATCCTGCAAGATCATCATTATAAATGGCAGTTAGAGATAAGAGCTAAAGGGCATTTAAATCCGAGCGTTTCCTCTTTAAATCCTCATCAGAAGACTTATTCAGGTATCTCTTTTCCTCTTTCTCTCTTCATCTTCTCGTACCCTGTTTTTCTTTCTTTACCATTGTTAGGGCTGGATTTTTGTAACATATGATCCTTACATGTGATCCTAACCAGTGATCCTTATTTCTTTGGCAGATAGTGATCCTCAGAAGAGTTCCAGGATCAGGATCACGGACCATCATAGGGATCCTCATGCTAACAGTTGTTTTCATTGGATTTAATGTTATCTTGCAGGAATGTCTAGCGGGATCCGCTCTTAGCAACGTAATCAAGGGACTCGTCTTTACAACTTTGGCATATGCTTAATCAGAGATGAACGTTGTAGAGGATATGGAAACTCCGCATGATTTAAGGGCGATAATTTAGGCTAGATTTACTTTTATTCCTAAAGGGGTAATGAGCTGATAGTTAGTCTATTTACCTAAAATAGGGCCACCCACACTTGTATATATAGCACTCTTCCACATTCGGAAGACGGACAACACATTTTTCACACGCTTAGACACACGATACTATAGTGACCTTGTACTCAGCTCGTTACCATCCGAAGTTGTAACCATTATTTGTTATATTGAAGTTTGGTGATCGGTAGTTGCCATCACCCGAGGTTTTTTATGCCGGAGATCATTCACTGATCAAGGGCTTTTTCCTCGTATAAATCCTTGTGTCACTTGCATATTTCATACTAAAGTGATCCTTTACTTCTTCATCAAACCAAGCATCATTCCCCGTTTACATAGAGTTTGGTTGCATTATCCTTGTGTGATTTTTGACCAAAACAGTTTGGCGCCCACCGTGGGGCAATTGGTGCTTCATTCATAAGAAAATTTTCTGTTGGTGATCAATTCGAAGTATTACATGGCTTCATCATTGAAGAATACATCCACGGCGATGTCTGCAGTCAACTCGTCTCAGAACACTCTACCTTTGCCTCCACCACCAGCGGGATCCTAGAAAAATGCTGAGAAGAGACCAACTCCTGCTTTCTCTAAACCTTCATCTTCTTCTGCTTTAACTTCTCCTGTTCCCAGTACTAGTGATATATTTACTTTGATTTTGCAGATGAAAGATCGTATGCAGCGGCAGGATGAAACTAATGACAGGATCCTCAGAGAAATCGGAGATCTCAAAAAACAAAAGAAAACGGCAGAGGATCATTCCCCACTGATGCCCAAATCTTTGAATTTTGATACTCCAATGATTACTTCTCAGCCATCGGAGGTCCCAGACATTCAACATATGGGTGGATCAAGAGGAGTGCATTTCGGCCCAGCAGCAATTACTCAGGCATCAGGATCATATTTCCAACCGGCAGGATCTTACACCCAGCATATGGGATCCTTCATGAGCTTAGGATCCTCCTTCGTTCCAGGATCATCCCAGGTTCAAGGATCCTCCTTTGTTCCAGGATCATCCCAGGTTCAAGGATCCTCCTTTGTTCCAGGATCATCCCAGGTTCAAGGATCCTCCTTCGTTCCAGGATCATCCCAGGTTCAAGGATCCCTTCAGATACCAGGATCCTTGAAGAATTTGCAAACAGGAAGTCCAGATGTCCATCAAGGAGATTTTATTCCAATGCAGACCATTGCTTCCACTGGTCCATCCATTATCCCAGAATCCCAGCAATATGGATTCACACCCAATGTTCCTAACTTGAACCCGATGGGAAGTAACACTTTTAATAATTCTCTTACCACTAACCATGGATTCATGCAGGATACAGGTATCAATCATGCTATGGCCAGAGAACTACAAAAACTGAAGGATATGATATCAAGTGTTCCAGGGGTAGTCACACCTATCCCGGAGATTGCAGATGGAAGCCATAAGGTATCTCGTTTTGCACCACCAATTTGTGATGCTGAGATACCCAAAAGGTTCCATATCCCTACTATGAAGCTGTATGATGGTACAACGGATCCTGAGGAACACATAGCACAATACAGGGAGAGGATGGAGATCAATCCAATTCCAGAAAAGTTAAAGGAAGCATGCTTATGCAAAGGATTTGGATCCACTCTTACTGGATCAGCTCTTAAATGGCTGCTAAGTCTTCCCCCTTACTCTATTACTTCATTTGCTAATTTAGTTAATTTATTCAATAATCAATTCTCTTGTAGTAGAAAATTTGAAAGATTGACTAGTGATTTATATAGGGTAACTCAGGGTCATAATGAATCATTAAGGGATTACATAACCAAGTTTAGTAAAGAATCCTTGGACATTCCTAACTTGGATATGGCCACAGCTGTTGAGGCCTTCAAGATGGGATTGCTTAAGGATTCATTGTTCTATGATGATCTTGTTATGACACCATGCAGGAACCTAGATGAAGTAAGAACTCGGGCACTCAGGTTCATCCGGCTAGAGGATGACAAGAGAATCCAGGAGAGACAAGCAGGATCCTTAAAGCAAAGAAAAGCAAGGATCCTCTTTCAAAAGCAACAGATTCAAATCCTACAATAGGAATGACAACCAGAACGTGCATGTCGTTGACCAAGAAGAGGATGATGAGGATTATCCTCCGATTTCTGAATATTGTTTTTCCGTTGATAATCATGAACTAATCCTTGCAATGCAGAATCTAGGAGAAAAAGCCAGATGGCCCAGAAAAAACGACAAACCAACTGGAACTAAAGACAAATCAAAGTGGTGTGCATACCACGAGGATTTTGGGCATTTAACTGAAGAATGTATCGCATTAAGAAAGGAAATTGGATATCTGCTAAGCAAGGGGCATCTAAAAGAGTTGTTGGGAAGTAAAAAGCAAAGGACTCAGGATCCTGAAAGGATCCCTGAGAAAGCTCCAGCTCCTCCGGCAGATGCCCAAGTGATCAACTTTATTTCTGGAGGATCAGACATCTGTGGTACATCCTTCTCAGCAGCTAAAAGGCATGCAAAGGAAGCTAAAATGGATAACGGAGAAAGGCCTATTCGAACATCAAGTGTCTCGGAAGGAAAAGCGATAACCTTTGATGAGGATGATCGCATTAACATCCAGGATCCTCATCATGATAGTCTAGTCATCACTCTCTTTATCTCTAACCATTTTGTCCGCAGGATCCTTATTGACGGAGGAAGCTCAGTAAATATTATCCAGCTTGATGTTCTGAAGAAGATGGGTATCCCTGAATCAGATATCACACCAAGATCCTCCGTACTTGTGGGATTCAGTGGCGAAACTAAGAAAACCTTGGGGGACATCAAACTCCCAATTTATGTGGAAGGATTACATAATTATCAAAAATTTTGTGTTATTGACTGTTTGTCTTGTTGTAATGTTATCCTTGGCAGACCCTGGATACATGATATGAAGGCAGTCCCATCCACCTACCATCAATGTGTGAAGCTCCCTAGCCCATGGGGAATAATCAAGATCGACAGTGATCAGCAGGAGGCTAAGGATTGTTACACCTCGTCAATGAAACCAGCCTCGAAGCCAAGGGAGCAATAGCAATTACAGTATCCTCCAAGGAATGTCTTGGAGGCGAGAGAACAGGATGTAACCGAAATCCTTTTGGATCCTAATGATCCTGAATCAAAAATCTATATAGGATCAGGGATCCTTGGCAAGATGAAAGAAGACCTAGTATCCTTCCTCAAAAGAAGAAAGTCTACCTTTGCATGGAAACATGAGGATATGACAGGTATATCTAAGGATATTATAACTCATAAACTTGGCATTGACAGGTCAATCAAACCAATCCATCAAAAAAGGAGGAAGTTTGCACCGGAAAGAAATGCCATTATCCAGGAAGAGGTAGAAAGATTACTTCGAGCAGGTATGATTAGAGAGGTAAAGTATCCAAAATGGCTAGCCAATGTGGTCGTTGTTCAAAAGAAAAACGGAAAGTGGAGGGTATGTGTCGATTTCACTGATTTGAATAAGGCATGTCCCAAGGATCCTTTCCCATTACCCCACATTGACTCCATGGTGGATGCAACGGCGGGGCATGAACTGTTAACTTTTATGGATGCATCATCTGGATTCCAACAAATTCAGATGGAGCCATCTGACCAAGAGGATACGGCTTTTATGACCCCAACCGGTTTATATTGTTATATTGCCATGCCTTTTGGATTAAGAAATGCAGGTGCAACATATCAAAGGCTGGTGAATATGATGTTCAAAGATCAAATTGGACAGACTATGGAAGTGTACATAGATGATATGGTAGTAAAGTCAAAGAAAGCTGAGGATCACCTAAGGGACTTGGAGGAAGCATTTGATATCCTTGATAATTATAACATGAAGCTTAATCCTTCAAAATGTCACTTTGGTGTTAAAGCAGGTAAATTTCTAGGATATATGCAAAGGGGCATTGAAGCAAGCCCGGAACAAATTAAAGCGTTGGTGAATATCAAATCCCCTGCCAATGCTAAGGATGTGCAAAGGCTAACAGGCAGGATAGCAGCTCTAAACAGGTTCATATCAAAATCCTCAGAAAGATGTAAAGAATTTTATGATATCCTAAGAAAAAACAAGAAATTTGAGTGGACTGAAAAGCACGAGAATGCTTTACAAGCCCTCAAAGAGTATATGTCCTCAGCTCCAGCATTAATGAAACCCGGAAAAGGAGATGTGTTATCCTTATACCTGGCGGTATCCTCAACAGCTGTAAGTGCAGTCCTTGTTAAGGATCATGAAGGTACACAATATCCTATCTATTATGTAAGTAAGAGTTTACTTGATGCTGAATCCAGGTACTCACACCTTGAAAAACTTATTCTTGCATTAATTATGGCATCTACTAAGCTAAGACATTATTTTGAAACCCATACTATCGTTGTTAGAACTAATTTTCCAATCAAGAATGTCCTCAGGAAACCAGAGATGTCCGGAAGAATGGCTAAGTGGGCAGTAAAGCTTAGTGCCCACGATATAAGATACGAGCCTAGAACAGCCATCAAATCTCAAGCATTAGCAGACTTTGTGGCTGATTTCAGTAGTGATCTACAAAAGGAAGCCGAATTGGAGATCCAGCAGCTGGATGAGACCAAGGATCATTGGATACTACACACTGATGGATCCTCAAATGTCAAAGGCACAGGGCTCGGCATACTACTAAAATCGCCACAGGGGGACATAATACCCCACTCCATAGCCTGTGAATTCCAAGCAACTAACAATGAGGCTGAATATGAAGCCTTAATTGTTGGTTTGCAAATTGCTAAGCATATGGGGGTCAGGTATCTTGAAGTATACGTAGACTCATTGCTGATCACTAATCACTTTAATGGATCTTATGCTGTTAAAGGTGAAAAACTAACCAAATATTTAGAGATAGTCAAAGAATTGGCACTCTCCTTTGTTTCTTTCAGTTTAACACAGGTACCAAGGGAGGAAAATACAGAAGCTGATGCATTGGCCAATCTAGGATCATCTTTGAAGATCCCAGAGGATATAAGTATCCCCATCATCCATATCCTGGCTCCTGCTATTGAAAAACAGGTGGCCATGGAAATAGAAGAGGATACTGCAATGATCCCTAGCGAGGATACTCAATCTTATTCAGGATCATGGATCTCACCAATCATGAGATACTTACAACACGGGGAGATTCCTATGGGAGAAAATCCTAGGGCTTTCAGGATTAAGGTATCTCAATTCACAATCTTAAATAATGTGTTATATAAGCGATCTCTTGCAGGACCATATTTAAGATGTATTGAGGATCCTGAAATTCAAGAAGTGTTAAAAGACTTCCATGAAGGAGATTGTGGAAACCACACTGGGGGCAGGGCATTGTTCTCAAGGATCCTTAGGACAGGATACTATTGGCCAACTATGAAGAGGGATGCTGTGGAGTATGCTAAGAAGTGTGATCCTTGTCAAAGACACAGCAATATCCTTCATCAGCCGGCTGAATTTCTACATCCTATACCATCCTCTTGGCCATTCATGAGATGGGGAATGGATATAGTTGGCAAGCTCCCTAAAGCACCTGGTGGAAAAGTATTTATGCTTGCCATGACTGACTACTTCTCCAAATGGATAGAGGCTGAAGCTTTTGCCCAAGTCAGAGAGAAGGAAGTTATATCCTTTATTAAAAGAAACATTATAACTAGATTTGGCATCCCTTCTGAAATTGTATGTGATAATGGTTCCCAATTTATTGGGAGCAGGACTACTAACTTTTGTGACAGTTGGGGGATTAAGATGATAACATCAACACCAGTCCACCCACAAGCCAATGGCCAAGCAGAATCATCCAACAAGATCATCATCAACAATCTGAAGAAGAAACTTGGATCCAAGAAGGGGAAATGGGCAGAAGAATTGCCTTATGTGCTTTGGGCTGACAGGACAACTCCCAAGAATGCTACTGGTCAAACACCCTTCTCTTTGGTGTTTGGGGCAGAAGCAGTGATCCCAACAGAAATGGTGGTTCCAACTGCTAGAACAAGTACCCGTGATCCTGAAGAGAATGCTGCAAACTTGGCTCAGGATTTGGATACTATTGAAGAAATCAGGGATCTGGCTAGGATAAGGATGGCTAGCTACCAACAAAGAATGGCTGGTGCTTACAACAAAAATGTCAGAATAAGGAAATTCCAAGTGGGGGATATGGTATTGAGAAAAGCATTCCAAAATACCATCAATCCTGCTGACGGGAAGTTAGCACCAAAGTGGGAAGGCCCTTACTTGATTGAAGCTGAAGCAGGAAAAGGGGCATATAGATTGCTAACCATGGAAGGAAATTTGTTACCGAGAGCCTGGGATGCTGTTCACTTAAAGAAATATTTCATGTGAACAGGATCCTCCTAGCACATATGATCCTTATATTGAAAGCATCCCCGAAGGATCCCAGCGATGTCAATGATCTTTACTCTGGTAAAATCCTGATCCTAAACTATTTCATTTTCTTATTTTTACCTAAGGATAAGGATCATGCATCCTTCATCCTCTTCTCACGAGAATTTAAGTTCTGATAGTCCAGGTATCCTCAGCATATCATTAAGAATCTTCAAAAGCATCTCAGATCCTTGGGTTCAACCCAGTTATCCTTGGGCTTGTCCCCAGTTTCCGCCTGTAGCGCACGATGATCCTGGTATAGTTCACGTCTTTGGGACCAGTACCCACTTTCGGGGCTGACAACCTCATCGTACTGGCTATACCTAGGATCCTACGTATAATGGTAGACGTACCATACATCCGTTCCTAAGGTTTCTAACGTTTTCACGTTAGCTAAGGTTTTGGCATTTTCATGTCACTAAGATTGGATAGTCGCCAGTAAGGGCCATACTCCAGTTTACATACGATCCTTGGGCTTGTCCCCAGTTATCCTTTGGGCTTGTCCCCAGTTATCCTTCGGGCTTGTCCCCAGTGATCCTATGGGCTCGTCCCCAGTTATCCTTTGGGCTTGTCCCCAGTTACTAACTTATTTTTTATATTGGCTTAGTCCCAAGTTATATTCCATTTTTCAGGTTTTCGAAGTTAAACAATTAAGGATCCTTAATCCTTATTATCCATTAAAGTTTTACTTATGGTTATCCTGATTAAAGGTTAGGATCCTAACTTGGATCCTCAGGTATGATCCTTAACTATTTTTAATTTCACTCATTATTCATTTGAATAACCCTTAGACCTTGACAACTGAACCTATGAGTCTTAAAATAAACTACCTTGAAAATTTTCGATTATAGGATATTTGATCCAGGATCATATCCTAAACTTCTTAAACATAATTTGCTTAACTTTTCTTACTCAAATAAATACATTTCTAAACAAGCAGAAAATAAGAGGATAAGCAAAGGATAACAACACGAGATAAGCCAAAAAGATTAGAGTTATTTTATTAACAAAGGATTTTAAACCCTTCAAAGTTGTCAAAATTGCCAACCCACGTTTCTACCAGCAAAACGTGGCCCGTCCACATGGGTTGGCAAAGGGTGTCCATTGTTTGTGCGGTCATAGCATGCAGGTAAATAAAAGCGGCAGGATCACAAAGGCTTCATCCCCCAAACAGAGGATCCCTCCACCGTTTACAATCCTACCTATTGTCTGAAGGATCCTGGATCCTTAATCCTAAAACTATTGTTCAAGTTACAGACCATCAAATTCTTCGAAACAAACTACCATCAAACAAAAAAAATTGGGCTCCGGCTATGTCTAGAAATTTCCATCATTGCCCAATCCTGCAGCTCAATCCTTGGCTGCACCACCACCACCAGCTCCACTTGCTTCTCCACCATGATCCTTGCCAGCATCACCACCTTCTAGCATTGGGATCTCCTCAGCCTCCTCATCATCCTCCAACTCTGCCAGCCTTGCCTTCCAGCCTTCCACGTCCCATGTGCTCTTGTCGAAAGAAGGATCCTGAGCCTCCGTAGCCATCTGCAACTGGATCTTGTACATGGTTATCGCAGCAAAAACCTTGGCATCCTGAGTGATACCATGCTTCTCATAATCAAAGTTGATCAGCGCTTTGACGGCTTCATCCTTGGTAGCCCGGAGCTCCTTCTCAAGATCAGCTATCTTGAGATCCTTTAGCACACCCATTTGTTGGAGATCGGCGATTTGCCGGTCCTGATCCTCAACGTGGCCAACATAAGTTTCAATCTCAGCAAATTTCTGCAAGATCATCAATGCCAAACTTGGAGGCAGATTTAGCAGATTTTCCAGCACCTACACAACCAAAATCAGATAAGTATTCTAACTAATTTAAAAAATCCTACATGAAACTACTTTTTAATCAGGATACTTACTTGACATTGTGGCAGATGCGGAGGATACTTCCTGAGAATCTTGGGTGGCAACTTGAAAAGTTCTTTTCTCCGGATCAAGCTTCTTGAAGGCCAAAAGCCTCTCTTTTGCAGCAGGTGTCAACTTCAGATGAGAGATGGAGATAGCTTCACAATAAACAGAAAACAAAGAAAATATTAGCGATCCTCATCCTAAGGAACAAATCTGATGGTGATCCTTCCAGGATCCTCTATCCTACCATGAGTAGCCCACTCCTTGGGCAGATCCTTTCCATCAGGGATGGTATCCCTCCTAACAAAGAAGAACCGTCGCTTCCAATTCGTGTCATTCTTGGTGACCTTGAGAACAGGGTGATCCTCTCCGGCTTTCCGTTTAAACAAATATCGACAGGATCCAAACGTTGTGAGATCATACATCTCAGCCAGCTCCGCCATTCCTAAATCAATCCCTTCCTGCTCAATGATCCTTTCAAGGGTATATAAAACCCTCCAGATCATTGGCATGGCCTGTATGTAGGAGATGCCGGTGAGGGAAAAGAAGGACTGGGTGAATTGAGGGAAAGGATATGAATACCCTATCAGGAACGGAGTAACAGGAAAGGCTACCCAAGTATCAGAGATAAAGTCACTCAAAGCAGTGGGAGTGAAGGACTTGAAGATGGTGTTCGCCGAAAAACAGTGACGGATTCTATCAACCCGAGGATCAGTAAAACAGCACCTCTCGGTGGGAGAGTCTTTGATGATCCCTTGACCTTTCAAGGGGCTGTTCTTCTTAGGATCCTTGTGAGGGGAATTCCGGAGCAACATATTTGCAGAAGAATGGAAAGAGACAGAGAAACAGAGTAAGAGAAGGAAGAAAAGAAGAGAATACCTGATCGATCTTCGGACGAGATTATAAAGGGAGCTTCTCTTGAATTTAAATGCAAATTGATCCTATCTCTATCTCCTATTTATAATGATGATCTGCAGGGCTGTCACTTCTGTGACGTAAGAATTGCAACGGCTAGTTCGACTTTAACGGGTAGTTATCCGATTAACTTGTTGCGGATAAGATCAAGCAAAATATAACTCATTTATTTACAATATTACTCCTTCTATTTTGGGGGCAATTGTTAGGGCTGGATTTTTGTAACATATGATCCTTACATGTGATCCTAACCAGTGATCCTTATTTCTTTGGCAGATAGTGATCCTCAGAAGAGTTCCAGGATCAGGATCACGGACCATCATAGGGATCCTCATGCTAACAGTTGTTTTCATTGGATTTAATGTTATCTTGCAGGAATGTCTAGCGGGATCCGCTCTTAGCAACGTAATCAAGGGACTCGTCTTTACAACTTTGGCATATGCTTAATCAGAGATGAACGTTGTAGAGGATATGGAAACTCCGCATGATTTAAGGGCGATAATTTAGGCTAGATTTACTTTTATTCCTAAAGGGGTAATGAGCTGATAGTTAGTCTATTTACCTAAAATAGGGCCACCCACACTTGTATATATAGCACTCTTCCACATTCGGAAGACGGACAACACATTTTTCACACGCTTAGACACACGACACTATAGTGATCCTTGTACTCAGCTCGTTACCATCCGAAGTTGTAACCATTATTTGTTATATTGAAGTTTGGTGATCGGTAGTTGCCATCACCCGAGGTTTTTTATGCCGGAGATCATTCACTGATCAAGGGCTTTTTCCTCATATAAATCCTTGTGTCACTTGCATATGTCATACTAAAGTGATCCTTTACTTCTTCATCAAACCAAGCATCATTCCCCGTTTACATAGAGTTTGGTTGCATTATCCTTGTGTGATTTTTGACCAAAACAACCATCGTCAAGAATGATGCTCCGAAACTCTCCCGCCAAGGATCACCAGAAGAACAGCCCTTTGAAGAGTCAAGGGAGCAGCAAAGATTCAGCAAAAGAACGCTGCTGTTTCACCGATCCACAAATTGATAGAATTCGCTATTGTTTCCCGGCGAACACCATTTTCAAATCCTTTGATCCCACTGCTTTGAGTGACTATATCTCTGAAACTTGGATTGCCTTTCCTGTTACCCCATTCACTATAGGATACACCTATCCTTTTCCAGCCTTTACCCAATCCTTCTTCTCCCTCACCGGCATCTCCTACATCCAAGTTATGCCGATGATCTGGAGGGTCTTATATACCCTTGAAAGGATCATCGAGCAGGAAGGGATTGATCTAGGAATGTCGGAGTTGGCTGAGATGTATGATCTCACAACGTTTGGATCCCACCGATATCTGTTCAAGCGAAAACCCGGTGAAGAACACCCCATTTTTAAAGCCACCAAGAATGATACAAACTGGAAACGACGCTTTTTCTTTGTCAGAAGAGATTCTATCCCAAACGGGAAGGATATACCAAGAAAGTGGACCACCCATGGTAGGATAGAGGATCCTGAGAAGGATCACCAAATAACCTTGTCGTTGTATTAGGATCACTAACATCCTTTTGTTTTATGTTATGCAGCTGTCACTGTTTCACACCTCATACCATCTCCTGTCACTGAGGAAAGGCTTGCTGCCTTTAGAAGACTTGGTCCTGAAACAAGATCATTCAAGACAATCACCCAGGATTCACAAGAGGTATCCTCAGGCTCAGTCACCATGTCAAGTAAGTATCCTGCTTTTTGTATAGTTAAAAACTTGAATAAATAGTTAAATAGAAATAAGATAAGGATACTTATCTTGCTTTGAATGTGCAGGTGCCGGAAAATCTTCAAAATCTGCCTCCAAGTTCAGCGTGACCGATCTGGACAACGTACGATCCTCCAAGAAGAAGCTTCCTGCCAGCCCAACTGCTTCGATCCCCAAGGCACCCGCTAAAGGAAGGGGTGGCAAGAAAAGAAAATCCTCTGAAGCTGAGGATCTGTAAGGCTTGTCCCTGATCCGCCACCAGTTCCTTGAATACTTCAACGATGTAAGGATGATTGTCTCTGCTTAGGTATCCAGCTTACTTGAGGATCACCTGATCTTGAACTGCTTTGTCTTCTTTGCAGAAATTTGCTGAGATCGAAGACTACGTGGGGAATGTTGAGGAGCAGGACAGGAAGATTGCTGATCTCCAACAAGTTGCACTACTCAAGGATCTTAAGATTGCCGACCTCCAAAAAGACCTCCAAAATGCCAAAGCTGAAACGGCCAAGGTTCTGATCGATGCTGATTACGAGAAGCATGAGATCACCCAGGATGCTAAAGTCTCTGCTGCCATAGCTATGTACAAGACCAAATTGCAGATGGCCTTGGAAGCTCAGGATCCTGACTTCGACAGGAGCAACTGGGATGTGGAAGGCTGGAAGGCAAGGCTGGCTGAGCTGGACGACGAGGAGGAGGCTGAGGAGATCCTAACGATCGAGGTTGGAGGCAGTGGCAAGGATCATGGTGGTGAAGCTAGTGGAGCTGGAGATAGTGATGCAGCGAAGGTGTAGGCTGCAACAATGGGCAATGATGGACACTTCTAGACATAGCCGGAGCCCATTTTTTAGGTTTGGTGGTAGTTCTTTTGTGGTTGTTCTGTTTTAAAACAATTATGGTCTGTACTTGAACAATAGTTTTAGGGTTAAGGATCTAGGATCCTTTGGACAATAGGTAGGATTACAAATGGTGGAGGGATCCTCTGTTTGGGGGATGAAGCCATTGTGATCCTGCCGCCTTTAATTTCCTGCACTTGCTATAACCACATAAACAATGGACACCCGTTGCCAACCTATGTGGACGGGCCACGTTTTGCTGGTAGAAACGTGGGTTGGCAATTTTGACAACCTTAAGGGGTTTAAACTTTTGTTGATAAATAAAACTTTTAACTTTTTGGCTATTTCCCGTGTTGTTATCCTTGTATATCCTCTTAATTTTCAATTGTTTTGATATACACTTGCCTGTATAAGAAAAGTTGAACAAATTAGATAAAAAATATTTAGGATATGATCCAGGATCAAATATCCTACAGTTGAAAAATTCCAAAAAGTAGTATATTTTAAGGATCATAAGTTCAGTTGTCAAAGTACAAGGGTTATTCAAATAAACAATGAATAAAATCAAAATAGTTAAGGATCATACCTGAGGATCCAAGTTAGGATCCTAACCCTTAATACTATAACCAGGATAACCATAAGACAAACCTTAGTAAGAAGTAAGGATCAAGGATCCTTGGTTGTTTAACTTCAAAGACCTGAAATAGAACATAACTTGGGACTAAGCCAATATAAGATAAAAGTTAGCAACTGGGGATAAGCCCAAAGGATAACTGGGGACAAGCCCAAGGATCGTGTGTAAACTGGAGTATGTCCCTAACTGGCGACTATCCAAACTTAGTGGCATGAAAATGCAAAAACCTTAGCTAACGTGAAAACGTTAGAAACCTTAGGAACGGATGTATGGTACGTCTACCATTATATGTAGGATCCTAGGTATAGCCAGTACAATGGAATTATCAGCCCCTAAAGCGAGTACTGGTCCCACTGCCATGAACTATACCAGGATCATCGTGCGCTACTGGCGAAAATGGGGTCAAGCCCAAATAACTGGGGTCAAACCCAAGTAACTGGTTGCTTTTGTGGATAACCATCCTTTTGCTAAGGATACCTGAACCTTCAAAACTCAGAATCACGTGAAAGGTGGATAAAGGATGCAGGATCCTTATCCTTATGTGAGAAAGTAAGGAAATGAAATAGTTTGAGATTAGAATGTTACCAAAATGAGGATCATCTGTGCTCTAGGGATCCTTCAAGGATACTTATGATGTGAGGATCACGGATTCTGCTCAAATGAAGTATTTCTTCAAATGGACAGCATTCCAGGCTCTAGGTAACAAATCACCTTCCATTGTTAGCAATCGATATGCCACCTTTCCTGCCTCAGCTTCAATCAAGTAAGGGCCTTCCCATTTTGGTGCCAACTTTCCATCAGCAGGATTGGTGGTATTTTGAAATGCTTTCCTCAACACCATATCACCGATTTGGAACTTCCTGATCCTGACATTTTTGTTGTAAGCACCAGCCATCCTTTGCTGATAACTGGCCATCCTTATCCTTGCCAAATCCCTGATTTCTTCTATAGTATCCAGGTCTTTAACCAAGTTCTCATCATTTTCCTCAGGATCACAAATACTTGTTCTAGCAGTTGGAACCACCATTTCTGTAGGGATCACTGATTCTGCCCCAAATACCAAAGAGAATGGAGTTTGGCCTGTAGCATTCTTAGGAGTTGTCCTATCAGCCCAAAGCACATAAGGTAGTTCCTCTGCCCATTTCCCTTTCTTGGATCCAAGCTTCTTCTTCAAATTGTTGATGATGATCTTATTGGATGATTCTGCTTGACCATTAGCTTGTGGGTGGACTGGTGTTGATGTTATCATCTTAATCCCCCAGTTGTCACAAAAGTTAGTAGTTCTGCCCCCAATAAATTGGGAACCACATATAATTTCAGAAGGAATACCAAATCTGGTTATAATATTTCTTTTAATAAAGGATATAACTTCCTATTCTCTGACTTGGGCAAAAGCTTCAGCCTCTATCCACTTGGAGAAGTAATCAGTCATAGCGAGCATGAACACTTTCCCACCAGGTGCCTTAGGGAGCTTACCAACTATATCCATACCCCATCTCATTAATGGCCAAGAGGAGGATATAGGATGCAAAAATTCAGCTGGTTGATGAAGGATATTGCTGTGTCTTTGACAAGGATCACACTTCTTAGCATACTCCACAGCATCCCTCTTCATAGTTGGCCAATAGTATCTGGTCCTCGGGATCCTTGAGAATAATGCCCTGCCCCCAATGTGGTTTCCACAATCTCCTTCATGGAAATCCTTTAGGACTTCTTGGATTTTAGGATCCTCAATGCATCTTAAGTATGGTCCCGCAAGAGATCGATTATACAACATATTATTCAATGTTGTGAATTGAGATACCTTGATTTTGAAAGCCCTAGGGTTTTCTCCTGTAGGAATCTCTCCATGTTGTAAGTATCTCATGATTGGGAGAATCCATGATCCTGAATGAGATTGAGTATCATCACTAGGGATGATTGCAGAATCCTCTCCAATCTCCATAGCCACATGATCCTCAATGGCAGGGGTCAGGATATGGATAATGGGGATACTTATATCCTCCGGGATCTTCAAAGATGATCCTAGATTGGCCAATGCATCAGCTTCTGTATTTTCTTCCCTTGGTACCTGTGTCAAACTAAAGGAAACAAAAGAGAGTGCCAATTCTTTGACTATCTCCAAATATTTGGTTAGCTTTTCACCTTTAACAGCATAGGATCCATTAAAGTGATTAGTGATTAATAATGAATCTACATGTATCTCAAGATACCTGATCCTCATATGCTTAGCGATTTGCAAACCAGCTATCAAGGCTTCATATTCAGCCTCATTGTTAGTAGTTTGGAACTCACAAGCTATAGAGTGGGGTATTATGTCCCCCTGTGGCGATTTTAGTAGTATTCCAAGCCCTGTTCCTTTGACATTTGAGGATCCATCAGTATAGAGTATCCAAGGTGTTGGTGCATGTTATGTGACAACAGCTTTGGATTGGTCTTTGGATATTAAACAGAAGATTGCATCATGAAGACTTAAAGAAAAACGAGTTCTATGAAGCCCAATCAAGTCCAAGTTTGTATTAAGTCTATTAGGCCCAAGTTTATGTAATGGTAATATGGGCAAAGCCAAAATTCGTAGGCTTTGGTTGTGTGTATATAAACAGCCTTAGTCTTGAGTTTTAGGGTTAGACACTTAGACACTTGGAAAGACATCTTAGACATAATAGACACTTTGAGAGAGCATTCCAGTTTGAGAGGTTAAGAACAAAACAGAAATCGGCTGTTAGGTTCTTGGAGATCTTAGTGATTGTAAAACGTTTTCTAAAGGTTTGATAATCACAGAAGATCAGTTGGAAAAGCTTGTGTGTTTGTGTGTTCAAGTTCTTATTCTTCTACATACTCTTGTTTCCGTATTCGAAGGTTTATCTAGGGGATTCCACACCCTTGATAGATTAACAGTCTTGTTACGATCCATACGGGAAACAGGGACTTACAATTGGTATCAGAGCTTTTGCTCTTGTGCGTGGTTCAAGACTGATCGTAGGATTCAAGTTTTTTTTTGTTGAAGAATTTTTGGTGTCTCATTCATAATCTTCGTGAAGAACAGCAAGAACAAGGAAGAACAGTTCAAATTTCATATAGTTTGATCTGTTTTGGTTATTGGCTGTTAGTTTGTTTGGGAATTTTCGAGTTAAAATTCTGGGTTTTTACGAAGAACAGGAAGAACAGTTGAAGAACACTTTAAATTCGCGTATTTTAATCTGTTTTGATTATTGTTTTGACTATTTTCGTGTTTGTTTGAAGCTGTGCTTGGATTTCGTGTATGGAAAGAAGTGTTGATTGAGACTTTGCTTGAAAAGTTTCAAAAAGAAAGCAATTTCGTGTGGTCAGCTGCTGCTGTTTCGTGATTGGGTGGCTGGGTGGCCCAATCAGCTCTTGTGCGATCATTAGATATTCAAAAGTTGAAATTTTGAACCTTGTGCGACCCAGATTAGCTCTTGTGCGACCCGGATTGTTCTTGTGCGACCCGTTTTAAGCTTGTGCGATCAGAGCTCAGCTTGTGCGAACAGAGCTCAGCTTGTGCGATCAGAGTTCAGCTTGTGCGATCCAAAACTTGTGCGATCAGGCCCATTCGGTGACAGATTGGCCCAAAGTTAGTGGATTGTGCGATCTAGAAGACATTGTGCGATTCTAAGAGTCTTGTGCGATCCTATATTGTGCGTTTCACTTGTGGTGGAACTTTGAGAGGCAAACGTAGGAATTTTTCAGTGTTTCGAGTTTAGAGAACAATCTATAGCTCATCTGAAGAAGCCGTTTGCACCGTTGAAGTCTGGAAAATCCCGAATTCAGTTTTCGACATTATATATCATTGGATTCGTCTTTTCGAGACGATTCTAACGGTGTAATTTGGTAACCACTGTTTTCGAAAAAATTCTGTACGGTTTTATCAGTCTGTTATGTCAAAATGTCGAACATGACAAAATTGAATGAACTCTTAAGGATGGAGCATGAGGTTGGCACAACCAACAAACCACCTAAGATGATGAAGGGGGAGAACTACTTGACATGGGAGGATAGGTTTCAATCCTTCATTGAATATGAGGACACACGAATGTGGATCTGTATCGATGATGGGTACACAAACCCTACACATGACTTTGAGGGAAGACCTCGTGTCACAGCCTATGTGAACATGCAGGAGAATGATAAAAAGATGTATGAGGCTGAAAAGAGAGCCTTGGCTGCTATCAAGATGTCTCTACCTGATAGCATCAAGCATACCTTTAAGAAGTACACTACTTCAAAGGAAATGTGGGATGCACTTGAGAAGAGATATGAGGGAAATCCTGATGTCAAGAAGAACAAAGTTGACCTACTGAAGAAGCAGTTTGCTGTATTCAAGTACATGAAGAATGAGTCACTTGAAGACATCATCACTCAATACTACCATCTGATGTCAGAACTGGATAATTATGATATAGATTGCTATACTGACATTGAGAAAAATGGCAAGCTGCTTGATGCTCTACCTGTTAAATGGGATATCTACACTCTCATGATTAAGGGAGAAGCAGATTATGACACAAAGGAATTGGAGGAAGTAGTTGGAAAGCTAAGAGCTTATGAGCTCAGCATGAAGAAGAAGGACACTGGATATGATCAGGTTCAAGATCCAGGGATCTACAATGGGCTTACATCTTCTTCATCTCATGATGCTTCTAGCGACTCTGCAACTGCATTTCTTTCGTGTGATAATGAGCAGGTCACAGTGAATGAGGATGGTGATGTGTGTTTTGTAGCTGCTTCAGGAGGATTAACAGGAGTTAAGAGACCATCAGCTTCTAAGCAAACAAGCAGTGCAAAGTCAATGCCTATGAGTGTGAAGTCTGCTAAAGAACATCTTGCTCTACTTGCTTCTTTTGTTGCGTCATATGAGAACTACATTCAGGGGAAGATATCTGATCCTACCACTTTAGATGAAGATTATGATCAGATTGACCCTGATGATCTAGAAGAGATGGATTTACAATGGCAGATGGCCATGATTTCGAGACGTGTGAAGAGGTTCATGAATAAAACAGGAAGGAAGTTTGTGGGGAAGAGTGTTGGTTTCGACAAGACCAAAGTCAGGTGCTTTAACTGTCAGAGCTATGGTCACTTCGCTAGGGAATGTCAGAAACAAAAGCATGAGACTGCGAGTCAGAGTTCAAACAACAGAAATACATCAAACAACTCGAACTCAAGGGCGTTGATATCTACTGCAAGAGAAGGTTCATATGACTGGAGTATTCACTTAGAAAATGATGAGAATGTCACTCAAGCATTCATGGCAGAGATCACTCCAGTCGATGATGGTGAAGCTACAATAGATGAGGCTAAAGTTGAGAAAAAGAGTGAAGCTGAGGAAGATAAGGCTGATCAGACAACAGATGCTGAAGAGGAAAGGCCAGAGTCTGAGCATGTAATGGAAGCTGAAGCAAAAGATGAAATCATCAAAAGAATGGAAGCTCAACTTGCTGCTCTCATGGCTTACTCAGACAAATCGACAGGAGAGGTATGTAACTCTGCTACTTCTGTTTGTTTAAAGTGTCGTGAACTACAGGGTGAAGTTGACAAATTGTCAACTCAAAACAAATGTCTTGTGAGCGAAATGTCTAATGTAAAAGAATCAAATTTCTTTGCTAAAAGAAACGAGTCATCATATTTGAAAAAAGATAAAAGGCTATGAAGCTGAAATTGAAGCTTTAACCTGCAAATTAAATGAAAAACTTCAAGTCATAGACTTAGCTCATGACATGATGGCTGAGAAAACAAAAGAGATTTCTGATAAAAACAAAGAGTTGTCAGATGCACAACTTAAAATTGTTGAACTTGAAAAGAAGTTAGGTCAATTCAGGGATTCTACTTTTGTTATGAAACATATGATGGGTGGGTTAAAGAAGAGTAATGACAAGACAAGTGTGGGATTCCAGGGCTTTAATGAAGTCCCACCTCCTCTTAGTCATGACTATTCCTTCCTACCTGATGAGGATGAGCTTACAGATTTTCTGTCAACATCACCAAGTAGTTCCACATCCAATCAAGGTGATGTGTTTGAAGATAATGATGCTAAGAAGGAAAATAACAGCAAATCTGTTTTGAAAAAGAAAATTACACCATCTAAAAAAAATAATCAAACTTTTTTTAAAAAGGTTAATTTTGTTCAAGGAAGTGATATGAAAACCGAAACAGCTATTATCGAAAAGGAATCAAATGTGGAGTTTGCTAAAAACAAAAACATAGAAAAATCTGAAATTAAGCAAACTGAACAAAATCCTTCCAAGGCATCATCATCAAAACCAGAATCTAGTTCAAAGGCTTCAACTAAGAAGTCTTCGAAAAAGAGATCGTGCTTCAAATGTCACACAAAGGGACATGTAGCTAGCTGCTGTCCTAATAAAAAGGTTGAAGCACAAGTTAGTGAGAAACAAAGAGGGAAGTCACCAGAAAAGAACAGTGATAAAAAGGAAAGAGAGTCTAACTCTCCAAAGAAATCTGCTCCAAAGCAACAACAGGGTGTTGCTAGTGGTGTAGATAAGGCTGAAAAAGGAACTCCTCAAGTTCCTCGTTTTCAAAGAAATCAACCAAGATTTCAGCCTGCATCTACATCAGGCAGACATGAGAGACCTAGAAGTAGTTCACCAAGAATGAACAACCAAAATTCAAATAATTTCAGAAGTCAAGGTCAATATCAAAATCGATACCAGAATAATGGTGGTCAAACTTTTTATAACAATGGCTTTAGAAATTACAACAATCAAGCTTCTTGGAATCAAAACTCAAGATTTCAAAGGTCACATAGTCCAAACACATATAGGAACCCTCAGGACCAGAGACCTTATGGAAATCATACCCCATTTCCATCAACAGGTCGAGATCCAAGACTCCAATTAGGGGTGATGGATCTTGGATGGATGTTCAAGTAGTTGGTGAATTTGGACGACCCAAGATCATTAAGGCTTGGGTCCCCCAATCTAACTAATCTTTTGGTTGGTGGGTGCAGGAGCTGCTAAGGAGGATTATCAACTTATGGTATGTTGATAGTGGCTGCTCCAGGCACATGACAGGGGATGCGAGATTGTTTTCTGAATTTGAAGAATATGATGGTGGACATGTAAATTTTGCCGGTGCTAAAGGTGGAAAAATTACTGGACGAGGAAAAGTGACGAATGGGAAGATCACATTGGACAAAGTGAACTATGTTGAGCAGCTTAAACACAATCTGATGAGCTTGTCACAAGTCTGCGACAAGGGTCACTCGGTCCATTTTACCAAGTCTGAGGCTTTGGTGTTGAAACCGGGTTTGGTCATTCCGGACGATTGGATAGTAATGCGTGTACCAAGGAAAAATGACACTTATGTCATGGACATGGGTGCCAAGGATCCAACTGCGGCGGTGGCGTGTTTACTGTCAAAAACATCTGAAGCTGAATCAATGTTGTGGCACATACGCATGGCCCACATTCACTACCGCAAAATGAATTACATTATTAAAAATGAGCTAGTGAAAGGGGTTCCATTGCTGAGGTTTCAAGTGGAAGATAAATGTCTTCCATGTCAAAAGGGAAAACAACACAAGAAACCTCATAAGTCTAAAACAGTAAATTCCATTAATGCCCCTTATGAATTACTTCACATGGATTTATTTGGTCCAGTGAACGTAAGGAGCATAGGTGGAAAGTACTACTGTCTTGTTGTCACTGATGATTACTCACGTTATTCATGGGTTTTCTTTTTAGGTACAAAAGATGAGACAGCAGAGATGCTTATTGATCTTTTTACAAAATTGGAAAACGTTCATGATGCAAGGATCAAGTGGATAAGGAGTGATAATGGCACGGAGTTCAAGAATTGGATTCTTGATCTCTACTGTCTTCGAAAGGGAATTGAACATCAATATTCCGCTCCTTACACTCCTCAACAAAATGGAGTCGCTGAGAGGAAAAACAGGACGTTGATTGAAGCCGCTAGGACGATGCTTTCAGATTCAAAGCTACCAGTTCTTTTCTGGGGAGAAGCTGTGAATAAAACAAAGTTTTAACCGTTAACGTTTTAACAAAACTTGTCATGAGTTGATGTTTAACGAGAAACCAAACTTAACAGGCTTTGAACCATTTGGATTACACTGCACCATTGTGCGAAACAAAGATAAGCAAAAATTCGGTGAGGTGGCAGATGAAGGCTACTTTCTAGGCTACGTGCCTGGCACACCGAATAAAAGGGTTTTTAATCTAAAAACTGGTAGAATTGAGGTTGTTTTCAATGTCGAAATTACTTCTTACAAACCTCAACAATCAACGAGTGGTCCTGCTATATTATATGATTATGACAGTGTGTTTAAATCATTTAATATTCCTGAGGTTTCTCATGCAGATGCTTCTTAGCTGATTCAAACAGTGATTGGTGAAGACGATGAAGGCGAATTTATGCCTAGATCGAATGTAGATATGTCAGATGCTCCGGAAGCTTCTCAAGGTGCTGCTGCTGATGATTCAAGTGATAGTGAACCCGAACCCAATCAGGGGGAGGATTTCATTAATCCGTTTGCAAATCAGTATATTCAGGGGGAGGTTGGATCAAACTTGGGTGATAATCTAGAAGTCGATGTTGTTGCTACTACACGAGCAAATAGAGATCATCCAGTTGACATGATACTTGGAGATCCTACTGCAGGTGTTCAGACTAGAAGTAGCATAGCAGTGAATTCTGGGTTATTTGTTTCGATTGAGAAGACTGGGATAGTGAACGAGTGCTTGTATAGTTGCTTTATTTCTCAAGAGGAGCCGAAGAACATTCATATGGCTCTTAAAGACAATTCATGGGTTGAAGCTATGCAAGAGGAATTGGCCCAGTTTGCTAAGTTGAAGGTTTGGGAATTGGTGGACCTTCCTAAAGGTGAGAGAGAGATTGGCACTAAATGGGTATTTAGATGCAAGAAGGATGAAAGAGGTATTGTCACACGCAACAAAGCTCGGTTGGTTGTCAAAGGTTTTAATCAGCAAGAGGGGATTAATTACAATGAGGTGTTTGCACCAGCGGCGAGGTTGGAGGCAATTCGCTTGTTACTGGCTTTTGCTTCATTCAAGGGCTTAAAAGTTTACCAACTAGACGTGAAGAGTGCATTTCTTTACGGGAAAGTCCAAGAAGTGGTGTATGTCTCACAACCAGATGGGTTCGTTGATCCAGACTATCCAGATCGAGTGTACAAACTTGATAAGGCATTGTATGGGTTACATCAAGCTCACAGGGCGTGGTACGAGACACTGTCTACACATCTGCTCAAGAATGGTTTTGAAAGAGCTCAGATTGACAGTACACTGTTAATTAAGAGAAAGAAGGAAGATTTTCTGCTGGTACAGGTATACGTGGATGACATCATCTTTGGGTCATCTGACGAAAACATGTGCAAGGAATTTGAACTGGTGATGAAAAGCAAGTTTGAAATGAGTGCTATGGGTGAGCTGTCTTACTTTCTGGGATTACAAGTTGAACAGAAGGAGGATGGGATGTTTATACATCAAACGAAGTATGTGTATGACATTTTGGATTGGTTCAAAATGAATGATTGCTCTACTTGCAACACACCCATTTGCGAAAACCACAATCTCGGCCCAGATCATGAAAGCACTGAAGATGTTGATACTACTCAATACAGGGTGATGATTGGGTCTCTGATGTACTTGACTGCTTCAAGACCTGATATCATGTTTGCCGTATGCTTGTGTGCCAGATATCAGGCGAATCCGAAAGAGTCACACATGAAAGCAGTGAAGCGTATTATTCATTACTTGAAGGGGAAACCTAAACTAGGGTTGTGGTATCCATCTGATAGTGATCTGAGGTTCGTTGCTTACACTGATTCAGACTTTGGAGGATGCAAATCAAACAGAAAGTCTACAACAGGTGGTTGTCAGTTCTTAGGAGGCAGGATCGTGTCTTGGCAATGCAAGAAGCAATCCTGTGTGTCTACCTCTACGTGTGAAGCTGAATATATTGCTGCGGGTAGCTGTTGCTCTCAGGTTCTCTGGATTCAACAGCAGATGCGCGATTACGGTTTGGATTTCACTCGTACTCCTATTATGATAGATAATAATGCCACTATATCAATCACAAACAATCCCGTAAAGCACAGTAGAACTAAACATATTGACATACGTCATCACTTTATACGGGATTGTGCTGAAAAACGACTAATTGAATTACATCGAGTCGACAAAGAAGATAACCTTGCTGATCTTTACACTAAAGCTTTTGATCGAGCTCGCTTTGAACACTTAGTCAAACTCAACGGGATGAGGAATCCTGAATAACTGGTTTTTCATAAGAATTTTTGTAAATAGTTTACTGCTTTCTTAAAAAAATTAAAAAAAAATACAAAAACATTGCAAAATCAAAAACATAAAAAATAGAAAATCAAAAATGAGTCATCACTGTGTGAAAAAGAAGAAATGATAGTACATCAGCAAGTTAGACTGTCACGCCGAAATTGAACCTAAATTGCTTAAGTGTGATAGCAGCTTCATCATATGGTGTACCAGTAGGCAAAAGCATGAAATAAACCAACTTACCAAAGTGATATAAACCTAAATGCACTGAGTATGAGTGGGGAATACATCAGTGGTGTATGGTTTAATGACCTTAATTCTTGTGTTGATAGATTGCCAAAATCTAAAGTTTTGGGTCTTTATACTGTGATTTCATCCGGGGATATCAGGGGTGTCCTTCTGCTGCATCCAGATACATGCTGACCTAGACACACCCAGGATATCTTAAAAGAGTTAAAAATGCCAAAACCCTGAAAATGAAAAAGCTCTCATAGAGAGTCATTCAATAAGTGCAAAATGCACAATTCGTACCAAAAATGGTATATGTCTTAGCCCTCGATAAGATATTTTGGTCTCTCTGCTGTACAGAAGTACTGACCTGTTCACCAATTATCTATCGTTGAAAAATAAAACGGTTGAATTCGGTATACTCACCTACTACGATGAATCTTTGTGCATACCTTGATCACGGGGGTACATCCTGAAGTGGGACACGCTTGTATTTCGGTATTCTAAAATTACCTTAACGTATCATACGGTAATGGTACTTGAAATGTTCATGCATTTTGTTTAATTGGACAAACATACTGGTAATCGTCTTGAACTGCTTTTCACTAAAACATTACATAAAGAACTATATAATTGTGTGAAACAGTTTGATTATGCTGATATGATCTTCTTACCGGTGATTCTCACAAAAATAGAGTGTTTATTGCTTTTCGTATTTATTTGCTTACAGAAAATACCAAAATACAAAAATAGTGTCCTTTTCTGTTAAAATTCTTAATGTATGGAAAACTGTTATTCTTGGAGGAGTTGTTACCGATAGGCGGAGGCGGTGTTAGAAAGTGGGTTCAAATTTTAAATCATGCAGGTATAAGGTGTTTTGATTAAAAAAATTGTTGCGTGTTGGTGCTAAATGGAAAATGCTAAATCTGTGATACAGTTGAATTATCTCTTGAATAATAATAATTGTTTAACTATGTTGAAAAATTCTTATGGTTTCTCGAGATGTTTGTTTTATAGTATACAGGTTGAAGCGGTTTGTTGATGCGAAGTTGCTGTGAAGAGAGGAGGAGTTTGTTGCTGCTTGGTAGAATCCTCCTTCTACAATGCAGAATGGATGCTGTGAAGACTTACATGGAATGCTGAATCAAAACTTGGAAGATTTGGTGATTGGATGCATCAGCTTAGGGGGAGTCTTCTGTTGCTGACAGAATTCATGTTGAAGCTGACGCTATCCAAAGACCAAAGACTGCGAGATTCTGAAGACTAAAGTTTCCTTTGCAAGCTATTGTCAAGGGGGAGTTTGTTGGTGCATGTTATGTGACAACAGCTTTGGATTGGTCTTTGGATATTAAACAGAAGATTGGATCATGAAGACTTAAAGAAAAACGAGTTCTATGAAGCCCAATCAAGTCCAAGTTTGTATTAAGTCTATTAGGCCCAAGTTTATGTAATGGTAATATGGGCAAAGCCAAAATTCGTAGGCTTTGGCTGTGTGTATATAAACAGCCTTAGTCTTGAGTTTTAGGGTTAGACACTTAGACACTTGGAAAGACATCTTAGACATAATAGACACTTTGAGAGAGCATTCCAGTTTGAGAGGATAAGAACAAAACAGAAATTGGCTGTTAGGTTCTTGGAGATCTTAGTGATTTTAAAACGTTTTCTAAAGGTTTGATAATCACAGAAGATCAGTTGGAAAAGCTTGTGTGTTTGTGTGTTCAAGTTCTTATTCTTCTACATATTCTTGTTTCTGTATTTGAAGGTTTATCTAGGGGATTCCGCACCCTTGATAGATTAACAGTCTTGTTACGATCCATACGGGAAACGGGGACTTACACAAGGATCCTTGGTCTCCTCTAGCTGCTGGACTTCTAATTCAGCTTCCTTTTGCAAATCACTACTGAAATCTGCCACAAAGTCAGCTAATGCTTGGGATTTAATGGCTGTCCTAGGCTCATAACTTATATCATAAGTACTAAGCTTCACTGCCCACTTAGCCATCCTTCCTAACATTTTAGGTTTCCTGAGAACATTCTTAATTGGAAAATTAGTTTTAACAATAATGGCATGAGTTTCAAAATAAGGTCTCAATTTAGTAGATGCCGTAATTAATGCAAGGATAAGTTTTTCTAGGTGTGAATACCTGGATTCAGCATCAAGTAAACTCTTACTTACATAATAGACAGGATGTTGTGTACTGATGTGTGTAAAATGCAACATATAAATTACATCAAATGAGGCATAAAACTAACCCTTTTTTAGTACTAATGTTGGAAAAAGAGTGTTTTTGTCTTCCTTTTGTATTTTCAGGATTAAATGAGCTCAAATTCACAAAAGAAGCAAAAAGACAGCTAAATCTAACATAAATACAAGAAAAGGAACATAAGTGGATTGCCCGACCCCTCAACAGCATCCTCCCAAGCAAAATAGAGAAGGCAGAAGACTGAACACGCCCCGTGCTCAGCCAGCACGGGGCCGTGCCCAAGAAGCAGCAGAAAAGACAAACCTATAGAAGCTTCTATTGCCCACCACGGGGCCGTGTCCAGCGGACACGGGGGCGTGGCGAAAGTACAGCAGGCGCATTAATTGTAATTGCGAATTACAATTAATGAAGAGAGAGAGTGTCAGACAGGCACGGGGGCGTGTCCAGCGGACACGGGGCCGTGCCCAGCCTTCTGTTCAGCCTATAAATAGGAGTGCTTGGCTTCATTGCAACTCATCCCTTGGCACACCACCTCTCTCACACTTCATACACCACCTACCACCACCATAACACCATCATCCACCACCATCATCCATTGTCCATCATAGAGTGTGTGAGTCGTCTCGGGATCCAAGATTGATCGTAAGAGTTCTTGACAATCAAGGCCATGTTTGCCTAAGTCTCTTACATCACTTGGTGAAGACAAGTGTTTAGTATAATACTTTTTATTTTTAATCTTTTGCACTTTTTATTTGGTTTTGTATTAATGACTTTAATAACTAGTTGCTTATGTTGAAGGTGATCTTTCCTTATCGTTTGTCCGTGGTGTCTTGGCATTATTTTACTGTCTATATAAAATAAAAGATTTTCACCATTCATATCTCCACGGTCTATATGGAGGTATGTTGGCTACCTGGTCGGGGGTTAAGGGAACGGTTTGGTAAGGGTCTTGCCCTTGTTCAGCGTTTAGAGGTCCTGCAAGGGACCTGGGTCAAATTTAGTAGGATCTCCTTCAATGCCCATAGGTATTGGATGGCGGGGATCCAAACTCTTTGACCCCCTCATAAGTTAACTACTATTAATACTATAACCCGGCTATTTAGGACTGTATCCCTGCTGACTCAGACTACTTAGTCGAGGGTAACGTCACCGACAAAAGCGGGGCCTACCATAATTTGCATTAATAACTTAATTCATTATCTTCCAATAATCCAACCCTTTAGGATTGTATCCTTGCTGACTCAAACTACTGGGTTGAGGGTAACATCGCCTTCAAAAGAGGGGCCTACTACAATAACTAAGATAATCTCTTAAATAAGTGCAAAAGTGCGAAAATAATCAAAGGTTATACTAATACACGAGTCGGATCCAAGTGATTCATCTTGTCTATCTGTTTTTATTTTATTTTATTTTTCAGCATTTAGTTAGTTTTTATTTTCTTAGTTTAAAAACCTTTTCTAACATTTTGATTTGATTAGACATCGAGGATAAACCGGTACTAAAAGCTCTTGTGTCCTTGAACGACCTCGGTATCTTACCAACACTATACTACGTCCACGATGGGTGCACTTGCCCATATGTGTGTTTAGTGTTAGTAAATATCGTGTTTTATAAATTTAAAACTTGGCTAAAAGTGTAAAAAGGGCTTAAAATATACATCAAAAATATATACACACTAGCACGCATCAAGTTTTTGGCGCCGCTGCCGGGGACACAAGGATTTTAAGAAAGTTAGGAATCAACGGCCTAATCATCTTTTTATTTTTTCTTTTAATTTTTAGGATTTTCCTAGTTTTTAGCTTCTGCAGAGCTCAGCACGGGCCGTGCCTGGTCGGACACGGGCCGTGCCCAGCATTGTTACTGGCAGTTTTTAGTTTTCCAAGTTACAGAAGGCTGACCACGGGGCCGTATCGGTGCAACACGGGGCCGTGTCCAGACTGCCAATAACATAAAATCTTTGCTTTTAACACTATATTACACATCTAATCAGCCTAAAAATTTATTTTTGGGACACATTGAGGACAATGTGTAATTTAAGTGTGAGGGGATGCTAAAACCTTGAAATTTTGCAAGTCCTAAAAACAAGCCTTACACAAAACTCTATTGGAACCGCTAATCACCCCAAATTTTTTCAAAAATTTTCAATTTTTTTTTCTTTACTTGTCTAAAGTTTAAGTTGGGAATTCTAAGATTAATAAGGTTATATTTTTACAAATTTACAACCGAGAGCGTCGTGATAAAAAGAACCAACATAAGAAAATTATGAAACGGCATGACAAGCTTAGTTAAAATTTGATTATATATACTAGATCACATAGAAAAACCCATTCCCACAAAAAGTGAGTTTTGAGCCTTTATTGAGCATACAAATACACATCTTTAGACTAAATGCTCATTTTTCATTTCTTGTGTGAATAGCCGCTTGGTTCTTACGACTCTAGAACTTGCCACTACGATTCATTCCCGGTCCTTACCAACTTAAACCCAAGTAAGTAAATGATGGAGGCAATAGGACTAACCCTTTTTCTTTCAAAACCATTATTTTCATTTTTCTTTTCACCCACCTAAAAACTCCCCCTAGTTAACCCCTTTGAGCCTAAACCTTTCATTTCTTTACCCTAAAAACCTTTTTACCCACCAAAAACCCTTTTTGTTTTTACCCTTTATTTTAGTAACACGCTCGGTTTTCGTGTGAATACAAAAAAAATGATGAAGTAGAAATAAACAAACAAAGCTCTTAAAACAAAAGCTTGTTTGAAGAAATACTTCATAAAAAAAATAAAAAATAAAAAAATAAACAAAATGTTTTATGAAAACCGACGCTTTTTACGCTTTTCGCCCTTTTCTAACCACTAACCCAACTACCCACCTTTAGCCCAAGCCTTTACCCAAAAAGTCCTCTTGATATTTTACAAAGGTAACAAGTTAAAAAGGAGGAGGATTGATTGCTTGGCAAGCCTATGGTAGAAATAAGTTCCACGCTGCTCTCGAGTGATTCACTAAAAAAATACACCTTCGGCCGAGTGTGAGTGATTTCTCCCGTGAGGTATGTGAACTTGTATATAAATGGAATTTTAAAAAGGCATGTTATGCCGAAATAAGTAATTTCTCTTATGAAACGTTCTAAACAAATCATAACGAATAGGATTGTAAATACATAAAAATAAAACCCAAAAAAGTCTTGGATTTCCGACACTCTATGACAAGCCAAAACCTTCTCTTCTACCCATTCCATTTGGGAGTGTAAGCCACATATTAAAGAGTTTTGCTTGAGGACAAGCAAAAGTTCAAGTGTGGGGGTATTTGATGTGTGTAAAATGCAACATATAAATTACATCAAATGAGGCATAAAACTAACCCTTTTTTTAGTACTAATGTTGGAAAAATAGTGTTTTTGTCTTCCTTTTGTATTTTCAGGATTAAATAAGCTCAAATTCACAAAATAAGCAAAAAGACAGCTAAATCTAACATAAATACAAGAAAAGGAACATAAGTGGATTGCCCGACCCCTCAACAGCATCCTCCCAAGCAAAATAGAGAAGGCAGAAGACTGAACACGCCCCGTGCTCAGCCAGCACGGGGCCGTGCCCAAGAAGCAGCAGAAAAGACAAACCTATAGAACCTTCTATTGCCCACCACGGGGCCGTGTCCAGGACACGGGGGCGTGGCGAAAGTACAGCAGGCGCATTAATTGTAATTGCGAATTACAATTAATGAAGAGAGAGAGTGTCAGACAGGCACGGGGGCGTGTCCAGCGGACACGGGGCCCTGCCCAGCCTTCTGTTCAGCCTATAAATAGGAGTGCTTGGCTTCATTGCAACTCATCCCTTGGCACACCACCTCTCTCACACTTCATCCACCACCCACCACCACCATAACACCATCATCCACCACCATCATCCATTGTCCATCATAGAGTGTGTGAGTCGTCTCGGGATCCAAGATTGATCGTAAGAGTTCTTGACAATCAAGGCCATGTTTGCCTAAGTCTCTTACATCACTTGGTGAAGACAAGTGTTTAGTATAATACTTTTTATTTTTAATCTTTTGCACTTTTTATTTGGTTTTGTATTAATGACTTTAATAACTAGTTGCTTATGTTGAAGGTGATCTTTCCTTATCGTTTGTTCGTGGTGTCTTGGCATTATTTTACTGTCTATATAAAATAAAATATTTTCACCATTCATATCTCCACGGTCTATATGGAGGTATGTTGTCTACCTGGTCGGGGGTTAATGGAACGGTTTGGTAAGGGTCTTGCCCTTGTTCAGCGTTTAGAGGTCCTGCAAGGGACCTGGGTCAAATTTAGTAGGATCTCCTTCAATGCCCATAGGTATTGGATGGCGGGGATCCAAATTCTTTGACCCCCTCATAAGTTAACTACTATTAATACTATAACCCGGCTATTTAGGACTGTATCCCTGCTGACTCAGACTACTTAGTCGAGGGTAACGTCACCGCCAAAAGCGGGGCCTACCATAATTTGCATTAATAACTTAATTCATTATCTTCCAATAATCCAACCCTTTAGGATTGTATCCTTGCTGACTCAAACTACTGGGTTGAGGGTAACGTCGCCTTCAAAAGAGGGGCCTACTACAATAACTAAGATAATCTCTTAAATAAGTGCAAAAGTGCGAAAATAATCAAAGGTTATACTAATACACGAGTCGGATCCAAGTGATTCATCTTGTCTATCTGTTTTTATTTTATTTTATTTTTCAGCATTTAGTTAGTTTTTATTTTCTTAGTTTATAAACCTTTTCTAACATTTTGATTTGATTAGACGTTGAGGATAAACCGGTACTAAAAGCTCTTGTGTCCTTGGACGACCTCGGTATCTTACCAACACTATACTACGTCCACGATGGGTGCACTTGCCCATATGTGTGTTTAGTGTTAGTAAATATCGTGTTTTATAAATTTAAAACTTGGCTAAAAGTGTAAACAGGGCTTAAAATATATATCAAAAATATATACACACTAGCACGCATCAGTACCTTCGTGATCCTTAACAAGGACGACACTTACTCCTTTTGAGGATACCGCAAGATACAAGGATAACACATCTCCTTTTTCTGGTTTCATCAAGGCCGGGGCCGAGGATAGGTAATCCTTAAGAGCTCTTAGGGCACTTTCATGCTTCTCAGTCCACTCGAATTTCTTGTTCTTCCTTAGGATATCATAGAATTCCTTGCACTTTTCTGAGGATTTGGATATGAATCTGTTTAAAGCTGCAATCCTGCCTGTTAATCTCTGAACATCCATAGCATTGGCAGGGGACTTGATGTTCACTATAGCTTTGATTTGTTCTGGACTGGCTTCAATGCCTCTCTTTGTCACCATATATCCTAAGAATTTACCTGTTTTAACACCAAAGTGACATTTTGAAGGATTAAGTTTCATGTTATATTTGTCAAGGATATTGAATGCTTCCTCTAAGTCCCTTAGGTGATCCTCAGCCTTTTTGGATTTTACCACCATATCGTCTATATAAACTTCCATAGTGTGTCCAATCTGATCCTTGAACATCATATTCACTAGCCTTTGATAAGTTGCACCTGCATTTCTTAGTCCAAATGGCATAGCAATATAACAATATATACCAGTTGGAGTCATAAAGGCTGTATCCTCTTGATCAGATGGTTCCATCTGAATTTGTTGAAATCCAGATGAAGCATCCATAAAAGTTAACAGTTCATGACCCACGGTTGCATCCACCATGGAGTCAATGTGGGGTAGTGGGAAAGGATCCTTGGGACATGCCTTATTTAAATCAGTGAAATCGACACATACCCTCCACTTTCCATTTTTCTTTTGAGCAACAACCATATTGGCCAACCATCTTGGATACTTGACCTCTCTAATCATACCTGCTCGGAGTAATTTTTCTACCTCCTCCTGGATAATGGCATTTCTTTCTGGTGCAAACTTCCTCCTCTTTTGATGGATTGGTTTGAAGGACCTGTCAATGCCAAGTTTGTGAGTGATTACATCTTTAGATATACCTGTCATGTCTTAGTGTTTCCATGCAAAGGTAGTTTTCCTCCTTTTGAGGAAGGATATGAGGTCTTCTCTCATTTCGCCAAGGATCCCTGATCCTATATAAACTTTGGATTCAGGATCACTAGGATCCATAAGGATTTCTACTACATCCTGCTCTCTTGCCTCCAAGACATCCCTTGGAGGATGCTTTAATTGCTATTGTTCCCTTGACTTTGAGGCTGGTTTCATTGATGAGGTGTAGTAGTTCTTAGCCTCCTGCTGATCACTATCAATCTTCACTATCCCCCAAGGACTAGGAAGCTTCACACATTGATGATAGGTGGATGGGACTGCCTTCATATCATGTATCCAAGGCCTGCCAAGGATAACATTACAACAAGATAAACAGTCAATAACACAAAACTTTTGGTAAGAATGCAGCCCTTCAATATAAATTGGGAGTTTAATGTCCCCCAGAGTATTCTTAGTCTCTCCACTGAATCCCACGAGCACAGAGGATCTTGGTATGATATCGGATTCAGGGATGTTCATCTTCTTAAGAACATCAAGCTGGATGATATTCACAGAGCTTCCTCCGTCTATAAGGATCCTGCGAACAAAATGGTTAGAAATAAAAAGAATGATAACCAAACCATCGTGATGAGGATCCTGAATGTCAACACGATCATCCTCATCAAAAGTTATGACTTTTCCTTCGGAGACACTGGATGTTCGAATGGGTCTATCTCCATTATCCATCTTGGTTTCCTTTACATGTCTTTTTGCTGCAGAGAAGGATGTTCCACAAATATCTGATCCTCCAGAAATAAAGTTTATAACTTGTGCATCTGCTGGAGGGGCTGGAGCTTTCTCTGGGATCCTTTCAGGATCCTGAGTCCTTGACTTTTTTCTCCCCAATAACTCTTTCAAGTGCCCCTTGCTCAACAAGTATCCAATTTCTTTTCTCAGTGCGATGCATTCTTCTGTGAGATGCCCAAAATCTTCATGGTATGCACACCACTTTCACTTATCTTTAGTTGCAGCTGGTCTGTCATTTTTCCTGGGCCATCTAGCTTTATCACCTAAATTCTGCATCGCAAGGATTAGTTCATTGTTATCAATAGAAAAGCAATATTCAGAAATTGGAGGATAATCCTCATCATCCTCTTCCTGATCAACAACATGCACATTCTGGTTATCAGATTTGTTGTAGGATCTGAACTTGTTGTTCTTGAATGAGGATCCTTGCTTCTCTTGCTTTGAGGATCCAGCTAGCCTCTCCTGGATCCTCTTGTCATCCTCTAGCCAGATGAACCTAAGTGCCCGGGTTCTTACCTCATCTAGGTTCCTGCATGGTGTCATAACAAGATCATCATAGAATAATGAATCCTTAAGCAATCCCATTTTAAAGGCTTCAACAGCCGTAGCTATATCCAGGTTAGGAATATCTAAGGATTTTTTACAAAATTTAGTGATATAATCCCTTAATGATTCATTATGACCCTGGGTTATCCTATACAGATCACTAGTTAAACGCTCAAATTTTCTACTACAAGAAAACTGGTTATTAAATAGGTTAACTAGATTAGCAAACGAGGTAATAGAGTAAGGGGGAAGATTTAGCAGCCATTTAAGAGCCGATCTAGTAAGAGTGGATCCAAATCCCTTGCACAGACATGCTTCCTTTAACCTTTCTGGGATGGGATTGATCTCCATCCTTTCCCTGTATTGTGCTATGTGTTCTTCAGGATATGTTGAACCATCATACAACTTCATGGTTGGCACGTGGAACCTCTTGGGTATCTCAGCATCACATATTGGTGGTGCAAAACGAGATATCTTATGGCTCCCATCTGCAATCTCCGGGATAGGCTTGACCACTCCTGGGACACTTGAGATCATATCCTTTAACTTTTTCAATTCTCTGGCCATGGCATGATTGATACCTGTATCCTGCATAAGGCCATGGTTAGTGGTATAAGAATTATTGAAAGTGTTACCTCCCATTGGGTTCAAATTAGGAAGAGCGGATGTGAATCCATATTGTTGAGACTCCGGAATGATCGAAGGACCAGTAGAAGCAGTGGTCTGCATTGGAATAAAATCTCCCTGATGGATATCTGAACTCCCTGATTGCAAACTCCTTAAGGATCCCGGAATCTGGAAGGATCCATGGAACTGAGAGGATCCTTGAACCTGCGAGGATCCTGGGACATAGGAGGATCCTTGAACCTGAGAGGATCCTTGAACCTGGGAGGATCCTTGAACCTGAGAGGATCCTGGAACATAGGAGGATCCTTGAACCTGGGAGGATCCTTGGACCTGAGAGGATCCTTGAAATGGCCAGAACCCTTGAATCTGCTACGCTCCTGAGTATCCTCCTGAGCTAGCGAAGGATCCTATATGCTGAGGATGGGATCCTGCTGGTTGTAAGTGTGACCCTGAAGCCTGAGTCATTGCTGATGATCCGTAATGCACTCCTCTTGGTCCTCCCACATATTGAACGTCTGGAACCACTGAAGTCTGTGAAGTTATAACCGAAGTATCGAAATTCAAAGATCTGGGCATCAATAGGGAATGATCCTCTGCCGATCTCTTCTGTTTCTTGATGTCTCCAATTTCTCTAAGAATCCTTTCATTGGTCTTATCATGGTGCTGTATATGCTCCTTCATCTGCAAAATCATAGTAAACAAGTCACTAGTAGTAGGAGTATAAGAAGCAGAAGAAGTTGGAGGTTTTGAGAAAATGGGAGTTGGTTTCTTCTCAGCATTTTTCTGAGGTCCAGAAGGTGGTGGAGGCAAAGGTGGAATGCCCTGAGATGAATTGACTGCAGACATCGCAGTAGAAGTGTTCTTTGATGATGAAGCCATCTGCTTGAGTGCAATGAACCAAAATGATCACGAGAATGAGAATCTCTTAGGAATGAAGCACCAATTGCCCCACGGTGGGCGCCAAACTGTTTTGGTAAAAAATCAGACAAGGATAATGCAACCAAACTCTCTGTTACGGGGTATGATGCTTGAATTGGTAAACAACAATGAGGATCACTCAGAAATGAATTACACAAGTGACACAAAGATTTATACGAGGAAAAAGCCCTTGATCAATGAATGATCTCCGGCATAAAAAACCTCGGGTGATGGAAACTACCGATCACCAACTCAAATTAAACAATAATTCTTTTACAATGTCGGATGATAGCGTGCTAAGTACAAGGATCACTATAGTGTATCATGTAAAAGTGTATGAAAAATGCTAATTATTTTGCCGAGAGCTGTTGAGAGCAGTTGTACGAGTGTGTGTGTAGCCAAAAATAGCCAAGTGTTCTAAAAATAGCTCGCTATCCCCTTTAAAAATAGAAAATATCTAGCCTAACTAACTGTCCGCATTTCGTGCCTTCTCCCCACGTTCTCCATAACGTTCACAATGGTCAAGCACGTGCAGAATTGAAGGGAATATGCTCCAGGAATATCGCCATGACCAAGTCCAAGCCAGTACTCCTGCAAAACAATACCGAATTCAAAGTAGACAATCATTAGTATAAGGATCCTTAGGATGATCCATGATCCTGATCCTGAAGCACTTCTGAGGATCACTAATTGTCACAGAAGTAAGGATCACCAAACAGGATAATACTTGAGGATCACGGGTCATTAAGAAATCCTCCCCTAACAATTAGAAAAATAAAAAAATGAGTTATCACTATGTGAAAAAAAAAAGAAATGATAGTCATCATTAAGTTAGACCGTCACATTGAAATTGAACTTAATATTACATAAGTGTGATAGCAGCTTCATCATATGATGTACCGGTAGGAAAGAAACATGAAATAATCAACTTACCATGGTGATATAAACATAACGAACTGTGTATGAGTGGGTAACATATCAGTGGCTTATGGTTTTATAACCTTAAATCTTGTGTTGATAGATGGCCAAAATTCTGAGGTTTTAGGTCTTTATACTATTATTTCATCCAGGGATATCAGGGTTGTCCTTCTGCTGCATCCATATATATATGTAGACCTAGGCACAACCAAGATATCTTAAAAGAGCTAAAATGCCAAAAACCCAGAAATTGAAGAAGCTCTCCTAGAGAATCATTCAGCTGTACAAAATGAATAAATCGTACCAAAATTTGGTATTTGCCTAGCCCTTGTTAGATATTGGTCTCTTTGCTGTACGAAAATACTAACCTGATCACCAAAGTTCTAATGTTGTAAAACAAAAAGGATGAATTCGGTATACTCACCTACTACAAGGAAGCTTTATGCATACCTTGATCGCGGGGGTATGTCCTGAAGTGGGATATACTAGTATATTAGTATAAAATTATCTTAACATATCACACGGTAATGGAACTTGAAATGTTCATGCGCTTTGTTTAAGTGGATAAACAACACTGGTAATCGTTAGGGGTGTGCATGGGTCGGTTTGGTTCGGTTTTTACTATTAACCATAACCATAACCGCTAGTTTGGTTATGGAGTTTTGGTAACCATAATCATAACCAAACTTCGGTTACGGTTAATCGGTTATGAAGTCGGTTATGGTTCGGTTTTGGTTAATTTCGGTTAAATAACCAAGCAAGGTTTGAAATAAATAGGTTTGTGCATGTTTTGAACTTAGCTTGAGCTTATTTTATAAGATAACAGAGACTAAACTTTTTGGTTAAACTACCGATTTAGGGTTCTTTTTAATAAGGTAATTCTCAAACAAAAACAATTATGACCATAACACCTTAGTTCTTTATCAAAATAAATGGCATCTACATCAAGATCATTTTGTTACTAACATACTTTTATCTTAGTAAAAACCCTCTATATGGTTTTGTAAAACACAAATCCATTATATAAAGTTAACATCACAAGTTCGGTTCGGTTTCGGTTATATCGGTTAACCAAAGCTTCATAACCATAACCATAACCGATTGAGCGGTTATACAATGTTTCATAACCATAACCATTGGTTATATTGGTTATCGGTTATTAGTGGTTCGGTTATGTCGGTTATGGTTCGGTTATCGGTTATGGTGGTTAATTTGCTCACCCCTAGTAATCGTTTTGGACTGCTTTTCACGAAAATGAAATAAAGAATTAACTGATAATGTGAAAACATTTTGATTTTGCTGATATGAACTTCTTACACATGATTCTCACAAAAAGATGCTTTGTAAATATTTTTCAGTTCGTTTAGTTTGTTTTGAAAATTATCATAAATACCAAAAATATTTTTCATTTAAAAGGTCTCCCATTTTGAACTGATAGGTTGTTGTTTTCGCATGATAAGATAACATATTGGTTTATCTTGAATTAAAAAAGAATAATGGTTTTTCAAGATACTTGCTTATGTTTCTAAACAAATTGAGGTAGCTATCAAAATGAAGTGCTGAACTCAAGTGAAGTGCAGATTGAGAGTGGAGTGCAGAATGTGTGAAGATTCATGGTAGGATCATTCTACTACATTGCACAGAGATATGGAAAGTTGCAGATATTACTAGCTCACTAAACTACAATGAATAAAGATTTTTGGAGATTGGAAGCATCAGCTAAAGGGGAGTTTGTTGATGTCAGAATTTTTGTGTAGCTGAAGCTATCCAAAGACCAAAAGACTGCAAGATGTTTGAAAACAAAGTTACACTATGAAGCTATTGTCAAGGGGGAGTCTGTTGATGCATATTATGTGACAACACCTTAATAGTTTAATAGTTTAGTCTTTAGATATTTGTATTGGGCTTAGCATTTGTGTTTAGCTTGTTTAGAGTTGTAATGGGCTTGGAGAATGGCCTAGCCCAGTTAGAAGCCCAGTTCACCGACATGTGGTATACAAACATGTTTTGTGATTATGGTTTGTAACAACAACTAGGAAAGCCTTAGAGAATTCTAGAGAGAGAAATAATAGAGGCTAGAGAGAGAAACAAATTTGAGTGAGAGGCAAGACCATCGAGATAGGTTGTGAGGTTGTGTGAGGTATTGAGTTGATTGTAAACTACAAGTTGGATAATCAATAGAATACCGGTTTAATTGTGAATTTTGTTTCTACTGTTTTCTGTAACAATCAGATCTAGAGGATTCCACACTCTAGATTAGATAGACAATTCTGTGAAAGATCCATAGGATTAAGGGACCTACCGTTAACAACATCTTGTCTATTATGTAAGTAAGAGCCTTCTTGAAGCTGAAGCCAGGTATTCTCACCTAGAAAATTTAATTTTGCTTTAATTATGGCTTCAACTAAATTAAGACATTATTTTGAGACTCATACTATTATTGTCACAACTAACTTTCCAATTAAGAATGTTCTTAGAAAACCAGAGATGTCAGGTAGGATGGCAAAGTGGACAGTGAAACTCAGTGCCTTTGACACAAAATATGAACCCAGGACTGCCATCAAATCATAAGCACTTGCTGAATTTGTGGTGAATTTTAGTAGTGACTTGCAGAAAGAGGCTGAACTTGAAGTCCAACAACTTGAAGAAACCAAGGATCCTTGGATACTTTTCACTGATAGAGCGTCGAACATCAAAGGAACAGGATTAGGCATAGTACTAAAATCACCACATGTGGACATAATACCCCAGTCTATAGCCTGTGAATATCAGACTACTAATAATGAAGCAGAATATGAAGCATTAATAACTGGTTTGCAATTAGCCAGACAAATGAGGATCAGGTATCTTAGGTTTACATAGATTCGTTGTTAACTACAAACCATTTTAATGGTTCATATGCTTTAAAAGGTGAAAACTAATCAAATATTTAGAAGTAGTAAAGGAACTTGCAAAATCTTTCGATTCCTTTAGTAAATACAGGTATCAAGAGAGGAGAATGCCGGGGCAGACACTTTAGCAAATTTAGGACCAGCCCTGAAAATCCCAGAGGATATAAAGATATATATCATTCACATCCTCTTTCCTGCAATTGGGGAACATGATGCAATGGAGGTAGAAAAGGATACTCCGGCAGAATCTAAGGATCCGCAACTGGACTCAGGATCATGGATCCTTACAATCATGAAATTCATTCAAAATGGAGAAATCCCTAAAGGAGAAAATCCTAGAGCCTTCAGAGGCAAGGTATCTCAATTTACTATATTACATGACACTTTATATAAAAAGTCTCTTGCAGGTCCCTACTTACGATGCATCGAGGATCCTGAAATCCAAGAAGTGTTAAAAGATTTCCACGAAGGAGATTGTGAAAACCACACATGGGGCAGGGCATTGTTCTCTAGAATACTTAGGACATGTTACTTCTGGCCCACAATGAAGAAAGACGCTATTAACTACTCAAGGAAATGTGATGCTTGCCAAAGGTACAACAACATTCTACACGAGCCAGCGGAGCCTCTAAATCCTATTATATCTCCTTGGCCATTTATGAAATGGGGAATGGATATAGTGGGCAAGTTACCAAAGGCACTGGGTGGAAAAGTCTTCATGCTTGCTATGACTGATTACTTCTCTAAATGGATCGAGGCAGAAGAATTCATTCAAGTCAGGGAAAAGGAAGTAATATCCTTTATTAGAATAAATATTACTACTAGATTTGGTATTCCCTCCGAAATTATATGTGATAATGGATCCCAGTTTATTGGGAAAAGAACAACTAACTTTTGTGACAGTTAGAGGATAAGAATGATCACGTCTACACCAGTTCATCCACAAGCTAGTGGTCAAGCAGAATCAAGCAACAAGATTATTATCAGCAACTTGAAGAAAAAGCTCGGATCCAAAAAAGGGAAATGGGTTGAAGAATTACCATATGTTCTCTGGGCTAATAGAACAACTCCAAAGAATGCCTCAGGCCAAACACCATTCTCTTTAGTCTTTGGAGCCAAAGCTGTAATTCCTACAGAAATGGTGGTTCCCACAACCAGAACAAGCATCCATAATCCTTAATCAAATTGTGAAAACCTGGTCCAAGATTTGGATACTTTTGATGAGCTTAGAGACCTATCAAGGATAAGAATGGCTAGCTACCAACAAAGGATGACTGGGGCATATAATAAGAATGTCAGACTCAGAAGGTTCCAAGTAGGAGACTTGGTATTAAGGAAAACATTCCAAAATACTACTAACCCAGCTGATGGCAAGTTAGCACCTAAATGGGAAGGCCCCTAATTGGTGGAATCCGAAGTTGGAAAGGGGGCATATCGCTTGTTAACTATGGAAGGTTATTTACTACCAAGAGCCTGGAATGCCATCCACCTTAAAAAAATATTTTATGTAGTTAGGATCGAGGATCCTTAAAGGATAATGGATCCTAATGTCGGTAACATTTAATTTTATTGTTTGTTTCATTTCATGCTTACCTTATTTACTGTTAGATAAGGATGCTAATACGTATAACATCTACTTTCACCAAGTTTTAAGGGTTCTTTTTTTTTTTTTTGCAGAAGTTATTGGCATCAGTTGGATTGACAAAGGTTTAAGGGGTTGGCCACCTCTCTCCTATGTTTAAGGTATCTAATACCTTCCAAGGTTTAAAGGTTTTCATCTTTCACATGAATTGGGTTTTGACACCCCGATAGTAGTGCACGTTATCCAAGTATGGTTCGAGACAATAGGACCAGTACACGCTTAGTGGCTGACAATTTCATTGTTGTTGGTCATATGTAGGATCCTAAGTATAATGGTAGACATACCATACACCCGTTATCCTAAGGTTTCTAACATTTTCATATTAGTTAAGGTTTTGGCATTATCATGTCACTTAAGTTTGGGCTTGTCCCTATTATTTTTGGGCTTGTCCCCAGTATGTTTGGGCTTGTCCCCAGTATATTTGAGCTCGTCCCCAGTTGTTATGGGCTTGTCCCCAGATTATTTGGCTTAGTCCCAAGTTGTTTTTGACAGGTTTACAAGAATACTGAAGTTTCACAAATCCTTTTGAGAAGGATCAAGGATCCTGGAGATTTGTGTTTCTATGCTAAATCCACCTACCATATAATAATAATCTAAGGTGTTTAATCCTAACTTGGATTCTATGGTATGTCTTATTTTTACCTTGTTTGTTTTATTAGCCAATTTTGTTCTAAACTTTTATGGATAAGGATTAATGGTTCTTATATATTCACACAACAACCTAATTTTATCAAACAGTATACTTATTTTTGAAAATCATATGTATCAAATAAGACTTTGAAAAGAACAAGCAACACAAGGTATAGTTAAAAGCTTAGTTTTATTAAACGTCACCAGAATTACCAAAACTATCAGCCTGGGGTTCACCATCAAAACATGGCCCATCTACCCAGGCTGAGTTGGGTGTTACTTTTAGTCAATGTCTGTGCAGGAAATTTATAAGAAGAAGGGTGAAAAAGGCTTCATCCCCAAAACAAGAGGACCCATCCACCTTTTTCACCCTCCAAATTGTTCAAAGTATCAGGGATCTTTAACCTAGCAGCTATTGTTTGAAATTATTACAGACCAATTGTTCGAAAACATCAACAAAAGAAACATTAAAAAGTGGGCTCAGGCCTAGGCATCAACATCTGTCATTGCCCACTGCTGCAGCATCACCACGTGCTGCTTCACCACCACCGGCTCCACCATCAGCCTCCTTGGCTCCACTTATCTCGGCCTTAGCTGCCTTCTCCACCGCAGGCTCCAGCTATTCATCTCTGCCAGGCTTGATCAGGGTCTGCTCCCACTCCCACGAAGTTAGGATCAATGGCTTCCTTAGCATTTTGATCCTTGTATGCAGCACCGTCCTGGCAGCTTAGACCTAGCCTCATTCGTAGCATCCTGACAGCCTCCTGAAGGCCCACCTCCGAGAAGAGTAGCTGTTCCTCAAGGCCCTTCTTATCCTTCTCCAGCTTGGATAGGGCCTTATCCTTTGCAGCAACGGATCTCATGCCGGCGAAATTCTCTTCAAGCTCAGCCATCCTCTTCTCATAATGAGCCTTCTCACGAGCAAAATCATGTATACAGTAGAACAAAAGTCAGGATACAGGATCCTTAAAAATAAGCAATGCCACAAGTTCAGGATAAAGGATTCTTACCTCGGTCAAAGACTCATGGGGTTGCCTCTCCACTTCGATGAGTCACCATCGGGCTCAGCAGGCTTCTTCCTCTTAGATTCAGCCTTGGCTCTGGTGGTCACCGCCCGTAGCTCCTGGAAGCTTAGGCTCTTGGGGGGCTCCTTCTTAGCAGACATGGCAGAGAGGATGCTGTCAAAGTCATTTAGGCCGAACTTAGTGGCGGACTTGCTAGCAGACTTCTGAGCACCTGTGCAACAAACAAACAAACAGATAAGTATCCAACTCTTACATTTTATTTGATTCAAACTACAAACTCTTGATTACTTACTTGACATGATGTAGGAGGACGAGGTTTCTCCTTCTTCTTCTTCTTGAGAATCCCTGATTCTGAACTTGAAAATTCTTATGAGTGGATCAAGGGCAAGGAAAGCTTCAACTCTCTCGATGGTTCCAGGAAGATCAGCTAACCGTGAAAAGTTCGTTACTGCAAACAAAAAGAAAGATCAGTCAGAATTAATATAAGGCACAAACAGGGATATCTGAGGATCTTATATCCTAACCTTCAGAATCCACTTTTTGGGTAAAGAATCCCCATTAGGGATTGAATCCCTTCTCACGAAGATTTGATTCTTCCAAGTGGAATCGTTTTGGGTGGTTTTGTGGGTCGGAATCGGCTGATGGGGTTTCGACTTGAACAAGAACCGGCTAGAACCATGGGTGACCAGGGAGTATAGGTATGCAAGCTCAGATAGACCAAACTCAAGCTCTTCTCTTTCCATGCTTTCTTCAATGGTGAAGAGTGCCCTCCATAACATCGGCATTGCATGGCTATAGCTCATGCCGATTAGGTGAAGAAGCGTTGAGTGAGATTGAGGAATGGATATGAAACGCCTAAGATGAAGGGGAGTGCTAGAAAACAGAATCAGGTCCGGGAGATCGCATTGATGCGAGCAAAAGGGTCAAATGGTCGGAAGACGGTTCCCAAAAGGAAACAAGGTGCGAGGTTTTGGATTTCTGGGTCGATAAACTTGCAAATCTCTGATGAAGGATTCATCAGCAGGTTCTGGGACTTGACTTCATTGTCCTTGTCTAGGCTTACTCCGGGGGAGGATCGTGTACCCATCTTTGCCATGGAATCGAAGAAGAAAAATGAAAAACAAAGAAGATAAACAGAGAAGGATACCTGAACGATAATCGCTGAAGTGAAGTTATACAGGGTTTCTTGATCTTTAAAAGAAATGAGAAGTTATCAAGTCCCTAATTTTCGCAATGATGGTTATAGCCTGTGAGTCCTATCGATAGCCCATAACGGGTAGTTTGAAATTGAAGGCAATACGATAGTTATGATCAAGCATCACATCCGCCATATTGGGGGCAATTGTTATGGCATAAGTTTTAATTATAATGAGGCGTATTCGGGATAAATTATCCTTAATGTGTAATACGGGACCTTAGAGGATCAAGGATCCTTAATGTTTATTATGGTTACTAATGATTGTTCTCGTGTTTTCTTATTTTTATATGTAGGGAAATTGCCTGGTAGACCAAGTCAAAGCTGGAATATCGATAAGAAGTCGTTAGAAGCTGGCATGTGCTTATTCCTCAAACGGTTATGGACGAAGACATGGGTCTAGCGAGAATATCGCACTAAGTTGTTATTTTTATATTCAAATGAGTTGACCAAGTTATACACTCATATACACACACTTTACGCATGGAGCTTACACCGCTCAACACTCTCAGCAAACACACATTCATCATTGTACCAAACTTAACCAACTTCCGAAGTTGTATTGAATTTGCTAGCTAATATACTTGGGGGTCGATAGTTTTCACCACCCGAGGTTTTTCTGCCAGCGATATACTAATAGTCAAAGGCTTTTCCTCGTATAAATCTTTGTGTTTCGTTTACATTTCGAGATTTACAATCATTACATCCATACAAGCACTCTACCTCACTAACAGATTTGGTTACATTATCTTTAGAGTGATTTTTGACCAAAACAGTAACGATCTTACATTGATATCCTTTCCTTCAATTGTGTTTAGATTCTGCTCCATATATATACACTCAACTGATATCATGCTAACTCCCACGCGATTGTAAGAAGTATCGTAATGTAGGACGTGGTCAGAAAACTGACAGAACATGCAGCGATACAATCTTAGCTCGTAAAACTGCTGCACCACAAAAAAAAATTGCCAATTTTTTGGGGGTTATTCCGGCTGAAATTATCCTCATTGGACGGCTAAAATCATCTCAAAAACGATTAGTTTTGTAAAAAATTAGAGATAGGTGAGCGGCGAACAATTTATTAGTAATTTTCTTCTAAATAGTTTTTCCATAGTTGATAATTTAGTTACTAAATTTTAATTACTTAAGAAAAAAAATCCCGGAATCTTATGCTAATGAATTGGATTCATTGTGTGTAATTAATTAGATTGAAGAATATCAGATAGTAGTCTTTCAAAAGTTCAAAAATGGTGGTGTCCCTTTGGTATATGTTAGTATGACTTTGAAAATAGTAGAAAGAATTTTGAAGAAAAGATGGATACCAAGATTTCAAATGTTGAGTTTAGAACTTGGAATTTGGAATCAACCTACATTGCCTATATCACAATCATATCAATGGATCATAGACTAAGAATATTTTCTTTGGATGCTTATGAAGAGGGGTCAAGTCAAAGTTCATAGCATTTTGACTTTACAGCGTCAAAGAAGATGTCATTTTCTTTCTTTTTTTTTTCTTTCACAAACATAGTTCAATATTACCTCAACCAAAGAGCTTGTCAATTTTTACCCTTTTCTGTTATTTATTTTATATTATTATTTTTTTTTTCTTTTGAAACTTTATTCAAACATTAAGCCGAGTTCGAGCTAAAGGTAATAACTGTTGACTTTTGGTAGCTAAAGCTTGGGTTGTTTAGCTAAAGCTTAACTCTCAACTCGCTAATAATTTGTGGTTTAAAAAAGCTTAAGACGCTCTGAGGCGAGAGGGACAACGAACAAATAAGAGGCAAAAGGCAACGTCACATGCATCATGTGCGCTAGGAACAAGGTTTCATGATAATTTTCAAAACTACTCATACGTCACAATTTATACTATTTAAGTGTTTCAACATTATTTTACAATCCAATATACGAAACATTGGATAGCATATGTTAAAGGTATGACAAAAAATATATTCTGGGTATTAAAATGCATATCGGAAAGTTGTAACTACTACATAAAATATACAAAATATACAAGTCCATAATTCTAACTCATTATTCAATAGATATTATATAAAAATGTATAGCTTTAGTTCCAAGCAATGAAGTAGTAGTGGAGTGGTTGAAGAAAGACTTGTGTTCCTTGTGACCTAGGACTCCCACTCTCCCTATTATTTTCTAGGGATGGGCTTTTTTTCCCAAATACCCGTACTCGTACCCGTACCCGTACCTGTACCTGTACCGATTTTAGGTATTTGGTACATGTATCGGTACCCAGTTTTATTGATTTTGGTATTCGGTACTTTCGGTATTGGTACGGGTACGGGTACGGGTAAAAACGGGTACTTGTACCGAATTCTATGTATACCTTTAAAAGTTTTTTTGTATTATGTTTTATTTCATATTATGGTACTTATAGTGTACTCGTATTGATTTTACCTATATGGTACCCGTATCGTATTGGTACTCGTACCAATTTTACCTATTTGGTACTCGTACTATATTGGTACTCATGTCAATTTTACCTATTTAGTACTCGTACAAGTGCTCAAAAAGTAAATAAAAACAAAATGGTACCAAGCGGGTACTGTACCGAAAATACCCGTACCAGTACCCGTACTCGTACCCGTACCGTACCTATATATTTGGTACGGTATTTGGTACCTAGTTTTGTTCAAATTCGGTACCGGTATTTTCAGTACTGGTACGGGTATAGGTACGGGTACTGTACCAATCCCATCCCTATTATTTTCTGCGGCATCCAGGTGAATGGCGAATACGGGTGGCGCCGGTTCGTCTTGGATGGGAGGCGAGGTTTTACCGATTATTCTATTGTCATGCCTTCGGACGGGTGGAGGTCGGGTTTCCTTTCTTTTAAATCTGAAAATAAAAATAACACTTTGTGCAAATTTATCTCTCAAGATCCTACATTATTCCGAAAAACCATCATCCTTAAATCTATTTAAACTCTAGTAAAAAAACAAAACAAAACAAACTAAGTGAGAACCCTAAATCAACCTTAAATCTATTTAAACTCTAGTAAAAAAAACAAAAACAAAACAAAACAAACTAAGTGAGAACCCTAAACATGTTGAAGAGCAAAGGGTGGCGGTTACCAACTCTGGAACAATAGATCGCATGTTGAAATTAATCGAGCAGAACAAAGGAACCAGGGGCGTAGCATTTAAGGGGCCGGGAGGGGCGCCCGACCCCCCGAACTTTTCGCTCAGTAGTGTTGTACATGTAATTTTCGTATAGAAATTCTTGGGTATATACGTTTTCGACCCCCCGGTCCTATAGAATTATTGGGTATTCGACCCCCCTGCCGAAAACTTCAAGCTTCGCCACTGAAAGGAACCATAAACCTCTTAAAGCCAACGATGAACAGAGTAGAGGGCAGCACCCGAACAAAGACCATCGATCACCTGAGGCGCTAGGATGCACACAAGCGCGTCCCCCTCAAAAGCGATGCTCGCCTGTTTTGGTGGAAGCACACTAGCCAAAGTCTGAGGCCACTCGTTGAGGCACATATTTACAACACAACTCGTAGTTAGTTCAAGAAAAAATTGCTCGTAATTCAGCTTGAGCTAATTTGTCAATTTGGCTTGAATGGATCTTCATAAACATTTGAGACAAGTTCGAGCTAAAGGTAGTTCACACAAACAGATTTTCATTCTTCATTTTTCTTTAACAGATTTACATTCTTCATTTTTCTTTCTTGTATATTGTTAGTTTGATGCTATGTAATTTGAAACACTTGTGATTTAAGATTGTAGTTAACTTTTGTTTTCCAACTTCCGATAGCCATACAAAATTCTTAAGCAAAAGAGTCAACTCATCGAGTCACAAACTGACTAGAGTAAATACGAACCGAATACGAGCTCAACTATGTACCCAGATCGAGGAGGATTACAAGCTAAAGCGGGTCGGTTCGGCTCGTGAAGCAACTCTAATTGAAATATAACAATTATGGATTTATAGTGGTATGTACAAGATGAGCTTCAAATTAATATGGGCTAAAGCCGGTTTGGGCTTGAGTGTACACATTCCGGCTAGGTTTGCTAAAATAAATTTCACTAAATTATCTGTTATTACTTCTATACCTCTTGAATATTTTCAACACATACAAAAAGAAGATTGGTAATAGTTGTGGCTATTAATTGACTGAATTGGGCGGCCAGGGTAATGGTGCAAGGCGGGCGGCTAGGGTAATAGTGTCAGACAGCTGCCTGGCACTCTCCTATTGGTCCAACAAATTTACACTTTTACCCTACTTTAAAATTACGATTTTGCTATCCGTTTAAAAATATGTTTTTGTCCCTACATAAAAATAAGGCGGCTAGGGTAATAGTGTCAGACAGCTGCCTGGCACTCTCCTATTGGTCCAACAAATTTACACTTTTACCCTACTTTAAAATTACGATTTTGCTATCCGTTTAAAAATATGTTTTTGTCCCTACATAAAAATAAATTTACATTTTTGTTCCCAGCTAAATATTTAAATTTTTCCCTCGGTTCAAAATTACGATTTTGTCCCGTTTAAATTTACACTTTTGCAGTTAATTTTTTTTCCTTAAAATTACGATCTTGCCATCAGTTCAAAGTTATGTTTTTACCCCCACTTAAAAATAAATTAACGCTTTTGCTCCCAGCTAAAAATTTCAATTTGTCATCGGATTAAAATTAGGATTTTGCCCCATTTAAATTTACAGATTTCCCCTTAGGTTTTTTCTCACAACTACGTTACGATTTTGCCCTCAACTTAAATTTACATTTTTTCCATCGTTTTTTGTTTGTTTTCCTGGTTAAATTACAATTTTGCCCCCAATGTAAAATTACAGTCATGCCGTCAGCTGCCTGGCACTCCCCCATTGGTCCATTTAATTTACGATTTTATCCTTGAAATAAAATTATGATTTCGCTCTCAGTTAAAAATTACGTTTTCCCATCGTTGTAATATTTTTTAGCAAAACTATAAAAGTTTTTTGTTTTCATTGGTTAACTCCATTTAATTTTTTTCCCGTGTCAAGTTAATTTTTTTCCCGTGTCAAGGAGCTGTCTAACACTCGCGCATTAGTACTGAAAAATTACAGTTTTGCCCTGAGCCGAAAATTACGATCTTATCATCGTTTTAGTTTTTTTTCCTAGCAAAATTATAGTAGTATTTTTTTAATTGATTGAGAATTATTCGGCCATCGTCCCGCAACGCGGGCGAGGCAACTACTAGTTTGTATACAAACGAATTGATGTGGATATAATCACGTTGATGAGCCCAAAACACTCTCCCAGCCCAAAATGGTCTAAAAATGAGAAGATGAAAAGAAAATAATGAATTCTCTATATAATAATGATAAAAGGTTATTTTCTTGTTTTTATAACCGTGTAACAATTTATACAACCCAATTAATTTATAATGTCACCGAGAGTTTTTTCTAAGTTACATGTTCATTAGAGTTCAAGTCTCGCTCTGAACATTAGCATATCATTAGAAGTAAGTTAGATTTTTTAAGAAAAGGAATTAGTATCTCTACTAAGGCTGTGGGGTGTGGCTTCCCTTCACCACCTTCATCCTCCCCACCAATAAACAAACAACAACAATTCACCTTAACAACAGATCGGCGCAGACGGAGAGGATGTTGGAAATATGTTTATTTTTATATTAGTTAAACTTTAGTTATGTTATTTATAATTATCCGAACAATATGTGTATGTATGATATGTAGTCGGATTATTAGTATATTAGGACAATAATGATAAGCGGTTTAAGGATAAGCGGGTAATTATGTTCAAACTAAACTGCAATGGCAGTTACCCGCCAAATCTAACCGCCATAAGTGATGTATATATATGTTATACCGGCAAATATTTGTCGGTTACCAAGACATTTTCCCGCTAATAGAAAGTGTCCATCAATTATTCTTCTTTCGTTCAATATTCTGCATCATTCTTGTTCTGCACATTCATATTCACCATGGCTACAAATCGTTTTGCATCTTCCGCTGCAAATGTTCACTCAAATGTAGATGGTGATGATGTTTCGGATGGCCAACATAGTGGTATCAGAGCCACTGCAAGATCCGATGCAGAAATTAAACCGACTGCCTCATCAATGCCCTATCAACATTGCATTGATGAGAAAAATGAAAGAAAACGACGAACCCAACGTGAACGATTGTGTTACTACTGCCATTTGCCAGGTCATCAGATTTACACATGTAAAACCAAAGAGAATGATGAAGAGTCACAACTGATTCGACAAGCGATTAATGCCGGAATAAGAACACAGGATGATGAAGTGCATTGCCGAGAAGAGATGGTCGTTACAGGAACCGACGGTGGGCAATGGAAAGATATCTGGTATGTCAACCCGACGTTTAATCATCATTTTGTGGGTAACATAGATGTTTTCAAGCGTGTAAAACATATAATGGGGGTAGAAACTAGATCCGGAATGAATAATTTCTTATTCATCCGAGGAGTGGGTGTAGTGGAAATGAAAATGGGAAACGAAACGCTGAATATTCCTAGTGTTTTCTACTCGCCGGATATTGATCGAAACGTTCTAAGTCTTGAACAATTAACTCTTCAAGGCTTCACGGTTCGTCGATCTAGTGATACATGCAAAATTTTCCCCATGTTCTCATCTCCGGTGATGAACACGAGGAATGATGTGACGGGTTTAACGAAAGAGGAGGAGTTGGGATCAAAAGAAAAGAAAAGACTGCATGATATGTGCGGTATCGATAATGAATTTAAAGATGATTTTCTGAATTCCTATTTCGAAACTCTAAATGTTTCGAGTGAACAAGAAGATGATTGGAATCTGATGATTCTAAAAACATTAGAATTCCGGGAATTTTCTGATTGTAAGGCACTAATCAATATGCTCGATGATCAAGAATATGTTTTCAAGTATAAGGTAGTTCTTCAACGGAAGTTTGAAGAAATGATTCACTGGTTTCTATACGAATATATGGGGATCACATCAAGACCTGTTCCACCGTATTCCCCAGATCAAAGAAAAATAGACTTATTAAGTCTGTATATCTTGGTGGCAAAAGACGGTGGATATCGAGAAGTGACTACCGAAAACTTATGGCCCATCATAGAAAAAGAATTGGGGTTTGAATACAAGGATGGAGATTATATGAGGATTACATACGCTATGTATCTCGATGTCCTCGAATATTATTACAAATTCAAGTCGGTACAGGAGGCAGTTCATGTGAAAGAGATGGTAAATGATGGTGCTGAACTCACAGGAGATAGACACAGAAAGACACGAAGTGAAGGAATGGATCAGAATGAAAATGCTGATAATGTTTACAAGGGTGCCGATTCAACCCAGTTTGCACTATTCGCCGGAAACGGATGGGAGGATAATTGGAATTTGCACAAAAGGAGGAAGCGTTTCAACTTTAGCTACATGAAGAAAGCAATGGAAGACGCCAATCGAAGTGTAATGCAGAAGGGTTCTAACATAACCAAAGTTTAAGGGGGTTGTGTTGGAAATATGTTTATTTTTATATTAGTTAAACTTTAGTTATGTTATTTATAATTATCCGAACAATATGTGTATGTATGATATGTAGTCGGATTATTAGTATATTAGGACAATAATGATAAGCGGTTTAAGGATAAGCGGGTAATTATATTCAAACTAAACTGCAATGGCAGTTACCCGCCAAATCTAACCGCCATAAGTGATTATATATATGTTATACCGACAAATATTTGCCAGTTACCAAGACATTTTCCCGCTAAAAGAAAGTGTCCATCAATTATTCTTCTTTCGTTCAATATTCTGCATCATTCTTGTTCTGCACATTCATATTCACCATGGCTACAAATCGTTTTGCATCTTCTGCTGCAAATGTTCACTCAAATGCAGATGGTGATGATGTTTCGGATGGCCAACAGAGGAGCCACCGATTGCACCGAAGATGAGGCCGGGGGAGGGGGGAGGGGTTTCCCCGTTAGAGAGGAGGGCCACCTCAGCACCCTGACCCCTTCCTCACTCCCACACCCCAAAGCCTAATATCTCCTGCAAGACGCAACACACACCCATTCGACCAAGGGACACCGTCTTCCACTCTAAACAAAGTCAACTAAAGACTAACCTACTTTCATTGACACGTACATATATCACTATCTAAAAAAACATGTTTGCTCGGCACATCATAGCCGGCGGCTAGATCTTTTGTTTGAACACATAACATGGGTATTGACTATGATGAAAATACGAACCAAGCCAAATTCATTGGATCGTCGTTAAGAGTTTTTGTTCTTTTAGGGTGCTTCTCATTGTTGATAGAGAGTGTGGGACATGGGTGCTAAAGTGCTTATCTTACGTGAATTGATCCGTTTTAGGTAATTATATGTTTGGAATGTGTTTATTGCGAGTGTTTATGTGCTTTGCAGGTAAGACGTGTAATATGGTGAAGTTAGGATGTTAACAGATGGAGTGGAACGATCGCGGATGGGAATCAAGACGCGAAACATTAGACGGGATGTGTTCGGGTTGTCAAACAGTCTGAATATATAAGAGAAATGCGAAGAGTTAAAGTTGAGGGGCCGTTGTGTTATTACTTGGAAGTTGATTTTAGTGAAACTATAAAAGAAATGTGAAGTAAACAAGTCTAGGGGCTGAAGTGATAATAGGTGAAAGTTGTGCATGGCATAGCAAAAGAAACAGAAAGTCTCACATGAGGTTTATGTAATGCACATGTGGCCTACAGAATTTGGTTGGAGCAAACATTAGTAAAACTGAAGTGCACGTGATTTTTTTTGGTGGGTGCATGGTTGTAGGGTTTTTAAAACCCTAGTAAAAAAACATCAGGAGGATCACGAATTAATTTTGGGGGTAGCCACTAACACATAGAGAAAAAGCTTTTAATTTATAATGAGAGGATAACTTCATCATCGTCGACTTTTTGGGGGCAGCAACCTTTACTACTTTTGGGGTTCGCAAATCATCGATGAACATCATTAATCATCATCACACATCTTCCGCGCCTACCGATTCAACCATGAGTTCATCATTCTTTCAAGCTTTTGGGGATTGCATGCACATAATGAGCGGCTAGTCGTCCTGTGACCGTCTCCGGGACTAGGGTTTATGTTTGACATTGGGTTTGCTTTTTGTTACAACTTTTCGGATTAGAATTCGATTAAACTTTCGGTTAGTCGTTCCTACTGTTTTTGTTTTGATTAAACAATTTTTTATTATCGTAATCATTCTTGTTCATCAATTATTTGGTTTGTTCATCAACAACCGTGATTAAATTCTAGGATGTCATTGTTTTAAACCTTTAATCATTGAACTTGACTACGTTTATGAAATCTAAAATTGGTAATTAATTGGATTACTATTCATTTGCATCAATCTTTCGGTTTCGATCGTGGATCATTGCAATCAAATATATTGTCCGTTAATTATTTATCAAAACAAGTTTATCAAGTCATGTCTATGTGATTTCCAAATAGTGGTAACTAAGTAACCTGATTTTCTGCATAAGCTGAAAACCCGGAGATTGGTCATTTTTCTCATCACTGTTTACAACCATAATTTACATTTGTTTTCTTAATCATTCTCACAACTGCAAAAAGCAATTAGTTTAGACGTAGATGTTAATTGGAACAACGAACTTTTACACTTTCCACTGATTCCCCGTGGATTCGACACCCTACTTGCCCTTACTAGTAAAGGTGAATAGGACACTTTTAACAATATTTTTGACCGACTTTACGACATCGATCAAAATGGCGCCGTTGCCGGGGAATCGGTGCGCTTAGTTTAGTTTGTTGTTTTTCGTAAAAATTCAAAAAAACCTAAAAATTAAAAAAAAATCCAAAAATATTTCCTTTTGTTTGTTTCTCTTGTTTCGTTCCATGTTACGCTTGGTTTCTTGTTTGTTTGTGTGCAGGTGATCCTCGTGTTGCATGCATACCAGGTTTTCAAAGAAAACATCACCGCTTTTGTTTGATTCAGAGATAGAAAAGACTGCTCGACAGAATCGCGTTCTTCTACGTTCAGCAGTGAAAGCTAAAGCTCAGTCGTCAACAGTTGCTCAAGACCTTGAACAAGCAGCTAACGAGATGGCTGACCAAGAGCCACAAAACCAAGCTCCACAAAACGAACCAATCCCGCCCATTCCAGATCCACCAATCCCTCAAAACCAAAACCAGCCCAATAACCAAAACCAGAATCAACCACCACCACAACCATTTCCACAATTCAACCCAGGCCCACAAAACCAACCGGAAAATCTGAATCTCCGACATGGGGAAATTATTCGTCTCAACCAACCACAGCATCAACACGGGTATGATGAGGATCCCAACCACAGAGAAGGCAGTGTTCATACATGGGAATCCGGTTGGGAGGAGGATGATTACCAAAATCAGTATGATGGGAGATATGCTGGTTATAGATACGATGAGGGGTACAATGTTAATCAAGGCTATCCGGTACAACAACAGGTCAATCAAAGACATCACATCCCGCAACCGATTCCACAAAATCAAGTTCATAATGGAGTCCCGCAGTTTAATGCGAGAAGAGCTAATAATCGGTTTAGGGGCGAGCAGATACAATTTGTGGATGGTATCCCACAAGTCGTTCAAGGGGCACCAATTCAAGGCATTGAAGGTCACTGTCGACCAGTTGTAGTACCGAACTCGTCGGCTATAGTCACACCGGTTGGAAATAGTAACCGACCTTTTGAGGTAAGGCCTCAATACTTAGGCCATTTGCCCGAGTTTTATGGAAAAAGGACCGAAGAACCATACTTGCACATTGCAAGTTTTGATTCAATTTGCCAAACAATTGGGGTTTCGAGGTTTACAAAGGATGAAGTGAAGCTGATGCTGTTTCAGTTCACCTTGAAAGATAAAGCTCGACAATGGTTCGCGACATTACCTCTAGGTAGTATATACACTTGGCAAGAGATGCAGCAGGTGTTTTTAGAGGAATACTACACCATGAATAGAACCAGTGAAGCTCGGGATGCAATCAGAGCATTCCAGCAACATTCAGGGGAAGCGTTCCATGAGGCGTTCACAAGGTTTAAGGAGTTGCTTAGGAAATGACCACATCATGAAATTCAGACATAGGAATTAATTAAGGCGTTTTATGATGGGCTACTTCCTGATGATGTAAGAGATCTCATAGCCATCAGTAATGTTACGTTTCTCACCAATACAGAAGCTGCAAATTGGGCATATTTGGAGAGACAGAGTGCTACTTCTAAGAGACAGGCACAATCTAGCAAGAGAGCGAGATCAGCATCGGCGAGATCAGTTGATTATGAAGCTGAAGAACGGGTTGAGAAACTGAAACAGCAGAATTTGCTATTAGAGCGACAGGTAGCTCAGATGAAGTTGGGAAAGGGAGCTGAAGTTAGGGCAGCTAATGCATTCGCAGTATGTACAGATTGTGGTGAGTTAGGACACCAGGTTGGATAGTGTCTCGCAAGGATGGGTCCGAATGAAGAAGTGAACCAAGTATTCGGTGAACGAAAGCAGTATGATATGAAATCGAATACATATCATCCAGGTTTGCAAAACCACCCCAATTTTAGTTACGGTAATTCTACTAATCAAATGAACCCTAATTTTCAGGTACCCATGCAAGGAGGCCAGCAGTATCAGAGTCGTCTAGGTAACTACTCGCAAGGTAATTACCAAACTCAGGGCCAATATATGTCACACCCTGGCTTTGCGGAAGCGTGGTTAATTTGGTGTGACTTCTTAATACCATAGCTTAATCATAACAAAGCTATATGAATTAAAATCATGCAAGAATCATCCATTAAGTTTTAAAAAAAACCAAATACAGTGCCATTGTTTTAACGGGAAACACGCCCTAACAACCATATCCTTATTCAACAAACATTACAAACCTAAACATAACATGATCACAGTTTAAGGACTGTGACTTGTCCAGGAAAGAGTCACATCCCCTAAACCCCAGATGATCTTGGAAACTAGTGCAGCGGGAAAACGTGCCATACCGTGCCAGACCTTTTAATTCCCTGAAAAACATGTAAGTTGAAAAATCAACAATAATGTTGAGCGAGTTCATGTGTAGTGAGTAAGTAAAAACCTTTGTAATATGTCTGTAAGTATGAAAATTCCTGGTATGTAGCCATAAGGAAAAAGAGATCAATTAATGTGTAGCTAATACATTAATAAGTGAAATGGCCTAGGAAGCACTCAAACCTGTAACGCGTATTTCATACCGGTCCTTCCGGCGGAACGACATAGTCACCACATGCAGCCACACGCTGGCTCATGCGTGGGGCTCGCAACACCCGATAGATCTATCACTCATGCCTCTCGGTCCTTATACAAGGATTAATGGTCTTACGATAATAGCCTACCCATTCACATGATCTAGGTAATAACCCTCCTTACGCTATCCATACCACGTAAAAGTACTTGTAATCATAGTAACATGTATTTCACCCCCGCAGTTTAGAAAACTGAAAACAGTTAAGAGAAAAGGGGGACATGAACTCACAGTGAATGCGTCACAATATCAAGTAATCCAAATATCCAAGTGCTGCGCAACGACCTACATGTGCTAATTCTATTAGACGGATGGCCGTGCTTTAGCTTCATAGTTTATATTTTTGGGAAACGGTTAGACAACCGCTCCGTGTATATACTTGATAATTTTCTTTCCTTCCCAAGGATGGGGGATTTAAATACATGTGTATTTACAATATCTCATTAAGTCCCACTTAATATATTTTTATTTCTCATTCCAAAATATAATTATTTTTCTCAAAAATAATATATTTTCTTTTTACATAATACTTTCCAAAATAATACATTGTCGACATACGCGTTTACAAATATTTGCGCGTAATGCGTAAGTTACGTGTTAACGATTAAGTGGTAATAGTAATTACCGTTGTAACTTATATGTTTGTAGATAAGCGTTTGTATCATTTTGGGTTCGACAAAGTTTGTAAATATTATTTTTACTCTAAAAATAATATTTATACATTCTCACAAAATAATCATAAACAGTGTGGTGACAAAATATATTTACCGAATATATATTTATCACGTTTAGTTTTGTGAAAATCCCACCTCCGATTATTTAATAAATAAAGTCATGGCAAATTAAGTTTTGTAAATATTTCCAAAAATAACTCTAACACTTGTGAATAATTCTAAGTGTTAGATTTTAGAAAAATTTCGCCAGAGTTTCCCCTGTGACTGGAGGTGGCCACGCTTTCAAGCGTATCATTTTCTTTTACAAAATCATTTCAACAATTTCTTCAAATCAACCAAATCAATTTCCAACACAATAAGCAAGTTTCGACACTTCAAACTTGTAGACTAGTATGTAAAATCGCATTATTACATGAACTTGTAATTTTTCCGAAAGTCATAATGTAGATCACCTTATATTTAGTGGATCTATGTATAATATGATTTAGTCTTGTAAAAACCCAGTTTTTATAACAAATCTTCTTTTACAACTTCCCGACAACTTTTGTAAAAATGGTTATTTTGTCGGATCTTTCGTTTCACAAGTGTTTATACACTTGTAGTCTATAAAAACCATATTTGTTAACATGTTATCCAACTTTTATAAAACATGATTTTCTCGACACCCGGTCCTACGAATATACCACTCGTACATACGTAGATCGGCTTGTTTTAAATACTATTTTGTATGTCAAAACACTTTTACACAAGTTCATGTTTCCCGGGTGGTGGAGTTTCACCTCTTAACCCTCGTACTGCTAGAAACAAGCTTATGTTAAGATACGTGATCCTAACAAAGTCGGGTTAAGCGATGATAAGAGCCACCACATCATAGATCGGGCCTTAACAATCAACATATTCAAATACTACGACATTTACACGCGACATGACCTTTTATCCAACGATTTTCATGTTTTAGTAGACTTTTTAGATTCGAATGATGGGTTACCGTCTTTCAACCATTAAAAATCCTTTTAACCACTTTAGATACGTTCAAGAGTGAGTTTTAAACAATATACCTCTAGCTCGGGGCTAGGGAAGAATCTAGTCGAAAATGGCGTGGATAAAAGCAAGTGAGCGAGGTCCTTCAACTCCCGTTTGCTCCAAGCTCCGTTGTAGGTGACCCTTAAGACTTGTATGGACTTTGAATGGATGAAGCAAAACCGAAAATGGATGGGTGCTCCAAGGGGGTGTTCGGCCGTGGCTTTTGGTGAGGGAGAGAGAGGAGAGAGTTGGTGAGTTGTGGAGTGTAATCTTGTGTGCTTAGTGGTGATTTTATAGATAAAGCTAGGTTTATCGTCCAACGGATCTCCATGTTCTCTAGATATCCACGTAATCTATTATAATATTCAAAAGTGTGTACCCTTAGTTCCATTGGAATGGAACCGGCCTAAAGGGGTGTGGGGTCGCCTGGTTGGATCTTGATCGTACAGTTACAGTTTAGTTTAGTTAAGTGGGTTAACTTTAAGGTCTAACCCCGTTAGTTGTTTAATGCGTTATAATGCGGGTGTTAGGGTATTCAGGGACCCTAACTGGCTCAGAAAAATACCAATAATAATTCTGGCAATATTTTTATGTTTCGGGTATAGTCCGGTTGTTCGGTTGGATAGGAATCCGTTAAAGTGCTTAAGATATCCTTTAAGCGTCGTAAATAATATTTTTAGCGACACAATTTATTCTGCAAAGTGTCAGGAATAATTTCTCATGTTTTGGCACTTTATTAATTAGCTAGAAGCTAGTATGTTGATAAAAGTGCTATGTTTCGTGCTTAAAGTATGTTTTAGGCACATCCAAATCTCTATATCTTATCCCTAGAGACGTAATCATACAAACCTTGTATACCTACACACACTATGGGTGTAGTAAAATAATTCTGGCTCATACAGGCCTTTAGAGGCAGTGTTTGCCTGATGCTGGCTATATCAGCATGTTCAATAGGTTATCCGTTCAAATGCTACTGTGCTTTTGTGCATCATGTTTGTCACTAAAGTTCGGTAATTAAGTAATGTAGTGATGGAAATCAAAGTATGATGCAGACATGTACAGTTATCAGAAATCAAGTAGCAGTTTATCAGCAAACTCAGTAAAGCACAGTAATTAAGCAATAATTAATAGTTAATTAGGTCGTACGGATACCTGGTTTTGAGTGAGTTGTCACATTCTCCCCCCGTTAAATAAATTTCGTCCCGAAATTTTAAATTCTGCTTGTAGAAGCAGGGTTCTTAGGAAACAAGTGGGGGTATTTCTCTTTCATTCGGTCTTCACGCTCCCAGGTGAACTCAGGACCATGTCTAGCATTCCAGCGAACTTTGACGAGCTTGACACTGCTCCGGCGGGTCTTATTTATTTTCCAATCTGTGACCTCGACAGGTTCCTCAACAAAGTGGAGCGTGTCATCAATATGAATTTCGTCGGTAGGAATGGCAACGTTAACTTGAGTTGGACTTCTCTTTAGATTGGATACATGAAATGTATCGTGAACGTTATTCAGCTCGGCAGGTAGTTCCAACTTGTATGCTACGGTTCCACTTCTTTCCAAAACCTTGAAAGGACCAATGTAGCGCGGATTCAACTTCCCACGCTTCCCAAAGCGTGCCACACCCTTCCAGGGTGATACCTTCAACAAAACCATATCCCCAACCTCAAACTCCTGAGGTTTCCTTTTCAGATCCGCGTAGGTCTTCTGACGGTCACGAGCCGCGCTAATGCGATCTCGGATTTGCGCGATCTTATCTGTAGTTTCCTGAACTACATTGGGACCTACTAATTGTCTATCGCCTGCGTCAGACCAACAAAGCGGCGACCTGCACTTGCGTCCATATAAAGCTTCGAACGGCGCGGCACCAATACTGGTGTGGTAGCTGTTGTTGTACGAAAACTCAACCAGGGGTAAATGCTTATCCCAGCTACCGCCTAAATCCATCACACATGCTCTCAGCATGTCCTCCAACGTCTGAATTGTCCGCTCACTTTGGCCGTCGGTCTGCGGGTGAAAAGCTGTGCTCATATTCAGCTTTGAACCAAAAGCTTCCTGGAAGGATTGCCATATCCTCGATACGAACCTTCCGTCTCTATCAGAAATAATCGAGAGAGGTACTCCATGGCGAGTAACAATTTCTCTCATGTAAATTTCAGCCAATTTGCTTGTGTTATCCTTCTCGCGGATAGGTAAGAAGTGTGCTGACTTCGTTAAGCGATCCACTATCACCCAGATAGTGTCATGGCCTCTTGGCGTCCTTGGCAACTTCGTAATAAAATCCATGGAGATTTCCTCCCACTTCCACTGGGGAATTTTTGGTTGCTGCAGAAGTCCCGAAGGCTTCTGGTATTCCGCCTTAACTTTGGCGCAAGTTAAACATTTGCTCACGTATATAGCAACATCGCCTTTCATCCTAGGCCACCAGTAATAATGCTTAAGATCCTGGTACATTTTATCCGCTCCAAGGTGGATAGAGTACCGTGACTTGTGAGCTTCTTCAAAGATAACCTCTCTTAAACCACCAAACAGAGGAACCCACATCCTTTTCTCAAAACACAACGTTCCTTCCCTGTTTGGCACCAATAACTTCTCCATCCCACGGAGATATTCTTCCTCAAGGTTTCCTTCCTTGAGAGCTTCCTTCTGTGCTGCACGAACGCGCGAGGAAAGATCGGTTTGAATAATCATTTCCATAGCCCTAACCCTTATGGGCTTGATTCTCTCTTTACGACTTAGGGCATCGGCGACCACATTCGCCTTCCCTGGATGATACTTGATTTCGCAGTCGTAGTCGTTTAGCAGCTCGACCCATCGCCTTTGCCTCATATTCAACTCCTTTTGGTTGAATATATGCTGGAGGCTCTTGTGATCGGTAAAGATCGTACACTTTGTACCGTAAAGGTAGTGTCTCCAAATCTTTAAGGCAAAAACCACTGCGCCTAGCTCCAATCATGCGTGGTATAGTTCTTTTTGTGCATTTTCAGTTGGCGTGATGCATAGGCAATAACCTTTTGGCGTTGCATCAACTCACAACCCAATCCTTGACGCGATGCGTCGCAGTATACCACAAAATCATTGGTACCTTCTGGTAGAGCTAGGATTGGCGCGTTACAAAGCTTATCTTTCAATATCTGAAATGCTTCCTCTTGTTCGATTCCCCAATCAACTTCCTATCCTTCTGTGTGAGGAGCGTCAACGGTTGAGCGATCTTTGAAAAGTTCTCGATGAACCTTCGATAATAGCCAGCCAAACCCAAGAATTGCCGAATCTCGGTTGGCGTCTTTGGCGTTTCCCAATCTTTGATCGCCTCGATCTTGGTGGGATCCACGTGGATTCCATCTCCGTTCACCACGTGCCCAAGGAATTGCACTCCTCGTAGCCAAAACTCGCACTTAGAGAATTTGGCGTACAACTGTTCTCTCTTTAGCAGCTCCCGAATGGCTCTAAGATGCTGCTCGTGCTCAGCCTTCGTCTTTGAATAAATCAAAATATCATCAATGAATACAATCATGAATTTATCCAAGTGCGGCTTGCAAACTCGATTCATCAAATCCATGAACACTGCAGGTGCGTTTGTCAACCAAACGGCATAACGAGAAACTCGTAGTGTCCATATCGAGTTCTGAAGGCTGTCTTTGGGATACTCTCCTCCTGTATCCGTAGCTGATGGTATCCAGATCGAAGATCGATCCTTGAGTAAAAGCTTGAACCTTGAAGCTGGTCGAATAGATCATCAATCCTTGTCAAAGGATACCTATTCTTGATCGTCAGCTTGTTCAACTCTCTGTAGTCAATGCACATACGGAAACTACCGTCCTTCTTCTTGACAAAAATACTGGAGCTCCCCAAGGCGAGAAGCTTGGTCGGATAAATCCCTTGTCTAACAACTCTTGAAGTTGTGTTGACAGTTCCTGCATCTTAGACGGAGCTAGCCTGTAGGGTGCCTTAGCCACAGGCGCGGCGCCTGGAACTAGGTCAATGCGGAACTCCACTTGTCTTTGAGGCGGCAAGCTAGGCAAGTCTTCTGGAAAGACTTCCGGATATTCCCTCATGACAGGGATGTCTTCGATCCTTGGCTCAGCAGCCCTTTTTATCCACAATGTGTGCCAGAAACGCAACACATCCTTTCTGCAAACACTTCCTTGCCTTTAGGCAGCTAATAATCCTCAACGGCGTCTCACGCTTCTCTCCATGAACAACAATGGTCTCACCATCATCGGTTGGGATACGAATCATCTTCTCGTGGCAAACTATCTCTGTCTTGTTGCCAGATAATCAATCCATCCCTACTACCACGTCGAAGCTTCCCAACTGGACTGGTAGTAGATCTAGAGCGAACTCGCGCTTTCCCAAATCGATTACGCAACCTCGAATCACCTCGTTAGCTTCTACTAACTTTCCATTCGCTAATTCAATCGAGTATGGAATATCTAGCTTACTAGCGGCTAAACCAAGCATATTCTTAAATTTTAACGATACGAAGCTATAATCGGCACCAGTATCAAATAGAGTGGATGCATAGCGTTGAGTAATATGGGACGTACCGATATCCATGCTTGGATTCCTGGCGTGCTTCCTTAGCCCGGTGTTAGACATCTTTCCCATAATTTTGTCTAATCTCCATTGGGCAATCTTTCCTATAGTGCCTCATATCCCCGCAGTTGTAACATCCCCTATCTTTTCCTTTTCCTTTCTTTCCACGCTTCGTCTCACGCCAACACGTTTCCCTGCTGTGTCCCACTTTGCCACAGTTGTCACACTTCCCATTTTTACATCGCCTGGTATGATGACGTCGGCACCTGTCGCATTTAGGTAGCTTACCCATGTACTCTTTTCTCTTTTTGTTGTTGCTACTCGACTGGGTACCCTGTTTGAAATTCGCCAACTTTCTCTTGTTGTCCCCAGATGACTCTACATGAGTCTCCTTCTTCTCCTCAGAGGTTGAAAATTTGTTCATCCTGATTGCCTCTTCAGTCAAGGCTACACTTAGATTGATGGCCTCAGTGATCGTTGCAGGCTTAGATGTCGTCACCATGCTCATGATTTGGGGTGCCAATCCCCAAATGAAACGCTCAATCCTCTTAAACTCCGGATCTACCATGTAAGGAACAATACGCGACAGGACTTGGAACTTCTCCACATACTCAGCTATCTTTGGACCTTCCATCTTCAAGTTCCAGAACTCAGTCTCTACCTTCTGGCTTTCTGTTCTCGAACAGTACTTTTTATACATTAGCTCTTTTAGCTCGTCCCATGATAAAGCATACGCAACAGCCTCGCCCATTGTCTAAACCTGTAATTTCCACCATGACAGAGCCCCATCTCGGAACAGCCCGGAAATGTACGTGACCTGATCCTCTGGGGCGCATTTGCTCGCACGCAAAACAGTGTCCGTTTTCTCAACCCAGCACACGAAGGCTACGGCACCCCCAGTGCCGTCGAAATGTAGGGGCTGGCAGCCTAAGAACTGCTTGTAGGTGCAGCCGTTGGGTGGTTTGTTTCCGGGGTGAGAGGCCTCGTACTGTGCGATGAACTGTAAGAGACGTTCTTGAAATTCCGCCTCTGAGGTGGGCATGCGCATTTCGCGTCTTGGTGGCATCTTCTAAAGGACGTTTCATGTAGGTTAGGTCGTAGCAGGTAAAATGTACGTATGTATTCAACAATATTAGCACATAACATCTCATGCTATCAATAAATCAGCCACATAACATCTCATGTCATAGAGCATAAACAATAGATCACTGCGATTGCATCGCCACAAATCGAGACCACAATGTAAAGCTTACACGTACATAATAATGACTTAGTAGGGGACGACCCTAGGCAAGTCGTGCGATTGCTGGGCATGTTAAGGAATCTCTGGTCTGTCCATTTTCAAATTCCAGAACTCCACCTTAAGCTTCTGAATTCCAGTCCTAGAACAACATTTCTTCTCAATCATTTCCTTGAGCTCGTCCCAGCTCAGTGCATAAGTAGCATCCGTGCTAAGGGCCCGAATCTGATGGTCCCACCATGAGAGTGTGCCATCCAGAAGTGACCTCAAGGTAGAGGTATCACTCTGTTTGGGGCGAATAGTTAGTCTTTCTTAGAATGGGGTCAATCTTTTCGAGCCAACGAACAAATGCAATGGCGCTTTCTGTTTCGCCGAAGTTCAAAGGCTTGTAGTTTAGGAACTGCTTATAGGTGCGGTCAGCTAGGGATTATTTCCAATAGTGCCATTGCTGTGCTAAAAGCGGAGAGCTTCATGTCGTGCAATTGCCTGTGAGTTGCGTTTTTGCAGCTCGGCTCCTATCCTTGGCAACATACTGGTGTTTGTGTCACGCCTGGGTGGCATTCTCTTCTGCCGGAATGGCATGAAGTGGGTTAGACAACCTTCCAATTGTCTATGAGATACATAGCACCGTAAGCCATCATGTACTCACCCAATTTTACACATAAATATACTCAATGAATGGGTGGGGAAATAAATGTTCTGAGCCTTCTCATAGGCTTGCCAATGGCTTGTTGCTTGAAATAGAATGAACTCGAGGCTTCATCGCCTTGGTCATTCGTGTTCGAGTTATTTCCTGCTACATTGGTTGTCATTAGCTTGACCCGCAGAGTCAACCAGGATTTCTGTGCACTACAAGTCGTTATTACGTGGGCCCCCGTAATAATAAATTGTCTTGCACAGTTACCCCACATTTTCTCTCGTCCAAGCAGATGATCAACCAAGGAGCGACAGCAGGTGCATTGGCATGAACAAGGTCATGCTCTAATGCGGGGTCAAGAGCAATGCCTGGCTCAGGGCCACGGCTGGCTCTGGATCATCCATCACAGGGGGTTACAGGATCCTCCAAGGGCTGGCCTAAGCGTATGAACTCAAGGTCATGGTCTGGGTCAAAACCAGATGGGAGAACAGGATTACCCTCAATACTGTGATCAAACTCAAAGCTATGTGCGGGAACCGGTGCAGCTGATGATGCCGTATCAGGGTCGGCGTCGCGTAAATGGTGCTGCACTCCCTAAATATGCGAAAATGCGGATGTCAGAAATTCAAATGAGTCTGGGACAGGGGAATGGGCATAAGTTTCCCCTGCAGGAGCGTCCGCAAGCAGTAGGTTAATTCCAGCAGCAATAGGGCCTCGCCCTCAAATGGGTCCTCTTTCTAGTAGATCGTTATCGTCGTCAGAGGCCACGTCAGGGGGCATATCAACAATAGGGTAAGCGGCAAGGGGCACAGGAACAGGGATCACCGCGAAGGGTAAATTCCCAACAAGATGGCCATCAGTAGGCTCTACTACGACATTCAGGCGGCGCAAAAAGGGCTGAGAGTCGTCATCGTCTGTGCCGGTAGTATCGGGAACGTACACCTCGTGCTTCGATGAAACTATGTCGTCTAATACTATGGCCATGGGATTCGTAGTGTCCATCTTTCTAGTACATGATGAAGGCATGCCATGTGTAACACAAACACACATACGTATAATAATCAATCATATATTCATATAAACATGTGAGTCAACAATAAAAATCAAATAATTCTCCTAGTCCCACTAGCCTCCCAGTCTCCTAGACTGACATTCCTAGTCCCACTAGCCAAATTCCTCCCAGTCTCTAAGACTGCTCTATCATCCACCTCGACCTCTTAGATCGAGCCTCGGCCTCCAAAACCGAGCCTCAGCCTTCATGACTGAGCCTATTCTCCCTAGTCTCACTAGCCCTCTACCTCGATCTCTTAGATCGAGCCTCGGCCTCCAAGACCGAGCCTCAGCCTCCAAGACTGAGCCTAAAACAACAAACATCTACCTCGATCTCTAAGATCGAGCCTCGGCCTCCAAGACCGAGCCTCAGTCTTCAGGACTGAGCCTAATAATGAATAAGTGAAATGTGCTCAACATTTGTTTGTAAAAACGTTTTGGGTCTGGACTTAAGTGGTATGCAGTAAAAATGTGTGGTTAATTTGGTGTGACTTCTTAATACCATAGCTTAATCATAACAAAGCTATATGAATTAAAATCATGCAAGAATCATCCATTAAGTTTTAAAAAAAAACAAATACAGTGCCATTGTTTTAACGGGAAACACGCCCTAACAACCATATCCTTATTCAACAAACATTACAAACCTAAACATAACATGATCACAGTTTAAGGACTGTGACTTGTCCAGGAAAGAGTCACATCCCCTAAACCCCGGATGATCTTGGAAACTAGTGCAGCGGGAAAACGTGCCATACCGTGCCAGACCTTTTAATTCCCTGAAAAACATGTAAGTTGAAAAATCAACAATAATGTTGAGCGAGTTCATGTGTAGTGAGTAAGTAAAACCTTTGTAATATGTCTGTAAGTATGAAAATTCCTGGTATGTAGCCATAAGGAAAAAGAGATCAATTAATGTGTAGCTAATACATTAATAAGTGAAATGGCCTAGGAAGCACTCAAACCTGTAACGCGTATTTCATACCGGTCCTTCCGGCGGAACGACATAGTCACCACATGCAGCCACACGCTGGCTCATGCGTGGGGCTCGCAACACCCGATAGATCTATCACTCATGCCTCTCGGTCCTTATACAAGGATTAATGGTCTTACGATAATAGCCTACCCATTCACATGATCTAGGTAATAACCCTCCTTACGCTATCCATACCATGTAAAAGTACTTGTAATCATAGTAACATGTATTTCACCCCCGCAGTTTAGAAAACTGAAAACAGTTAAGAGAAAAGGGGGACATGAACTCACAGTGAATGCGTCACAATATCAAGTAATCCAAATATCCAAGTGCTGCGCAACGACCTACATGTGCTAATTCTATTAGACGGATGGCCGTGCTTTAGCTTCATAGTTTATATTTTTGGGAAACGGTTAGACAACCGCTCCGTGTATATACTTGATAATTTTCTTTCCTTCCCAAGGATGGGGGATTTAAATACATGTGTATTTACAATATCTCATTAAGTCCCACTTAATATATTTTTATTTCTCATTCCAAAATATAATTATTTTTCTCAAAAATAATATATTTTCTTTTTACATAATACTTTCCAAAATAATACATTGTCGACATACGCGTTTACAAATATTTGCGCGTAATGCGTAAGTTACGTGTTAACGATTAAGTGGTAATAGTAATTACCGTTGTAACTTATATGTTTGTCGTATAAGCGTTTGTATCATTTTGGGTTCGACAAAGTTTGTAAATATTATTTTTACTCTAAAAATAATATTTATACATTCTCACAAAATAATCATAAACAGTGTGGTGACAAAATATATTTACCGAATATATATTTATCACGTTTAGTTTTGTGAAAATCCCACCTCCGATTATTTAATAAATAAAGTCATGGCGAATTAAGTTTTGTAAATATTTCCAAAAATAACTCTAACACTTGTGAATAATTCTAAGTGTTAGATTTTAGAAAAATTTCGCCAGAGTTTCCCCTGTGACTGGAGGTGGCCACGCTTTCAAGCGTATCATTTTCTTTTACAAAATCATTTCAACAATTTCTTCAAATCAACCAAATCAATTTCCTACACAATAAGCAAGTTTCGACACTTCAAACTTGTAGACTAGTATGTAAAATCGCATTATTACATGAACTTGTAATTTTTCCGAAAGTCATAATGTAGATCACCTTATTTTTAGTGGATCTATGTATAATATGATTTAGTCTTGTAAAAACCCAGTTTTTATAACAAATCTTCTTTTACAACTTCCCGACAACTTTTGTAAAAATGGTTATTTTGTCGGATCTTTCGTTTCACAAGTGTTTATACACTTGTAGTCTATAAAAACCATATTTGTTAACATGTTATCCAACTTTTATAAAACATGATTTTCTCGACACCCGGTCTTACGAATATACCACTCGTACATACGTAGATCGGCTTGTTTTAAATACTATTTTGTATGTCAAAACACTTTTACACAAGTTCATGTTTCCCGGGTGGTGGAGTTTCACCTCTTAACCCTCGTACTGCTAGAAACAAGCTTATGTTAAGATACGTGATCCTAACAAAGTCGGGTTAAGCGATGATAAGAGCCACCACATCATAGATCGGGCCTTAACAATCAACATATTCAAATACTACGACATTTACACGCGACATGACCTTTTATCCAACGATTTTCATGTTTTAGTAGACTTTTTAGATTCGAATGATGGGTTACCGTCTTTCAACCATTAAAAATCCTTTTAACCACTTTAGATACGTTCAAGAGTGAGTTTTAAACAATATACCTCTAGCTCGGGGCTAGGGAAGAATCTAGTCGAAAATGGCGTGGATAAAAGCAAGTGAGCGAGGTCCTTCAACTCCCGTTTGCTCCAAGCTCCGTTGTAGGTGACCCTTAAGACTTGTATGGACTTTGAATGGATGAAGCAAAACCGAAAATGGATGGGTGCTCCAAGGGGGTGTTCGGCCGTGGCTTTTGGTGAGGGAGAGAGAGGAGAGAGTTGGTGAGTTGTGGAGTGTAATCTTGTGTGCTTAGTGGTGATTTTATAGACAAAGCTAGGTTTATCGTCCAACGGATCTCCATGTTCTCTAGATATCCACGTAATCTATTATAATATTCAAAAGTGTGTACCCTTAGTTCCATTGGAATGGAACCGGCCTAAAGGGGTGTGGGGTCGCCTGGTTGGATCTTGATCGTACAGTTACAGTTTAGTTTAGTTAAGTGGGTTAACTTTAAGGTCTAACCCCGTTAGTTGTTTAATGCGTTATAATGCGGGTGTTAGGGTATTCAGGGACCCTAACTGGCTCAGAAAAATACCAATAATAATTCTGGCAATATTTTTATGTTCCGGGTATAGTCCGGTTGTTCGGTTGGATAGGAATCCGTTAAAGTGCTTAAGATATCCTTTAAGCGTCGTAAATAATATTTTTAGCGACACAATTTATTCTGCAAAGTGTCAGGAATAATTTCTCATGTTTTGGCACTTTATTAATTAGCTAGAAGCTAGTATGTTGATAAAAGTGCTATGTTTCGTGCTTAAAGTATGTTTTAGGCACATCCAAATCTCTATATCTTATCCCTAGAGACGTAATCATACAACCCTTGTATACCTACACACACTATGGGTGTAGTAAAATAATTCTGGCTCATACAGGCCTTTAGAGGCAGTGTTTGCCTGATGCTGGCTATATCAGCATGTTCAATAGGTTATCCGTTCAAATGCTACTGTGCTTTTGTGCATCATGTTTGTCACTAAAGTTCGGTAATTAAGTAATGTAGTGACGGAAATCAAAGTATGATGCAGACATGTACAGTTATCAGAAATCAAGTAGCAGTTTATCAGCAAACTCAGTAAAGCACAGTAATTAAGCAATAATTAATAGTTAATTAGGTCGTACGGATACCTGGTTTTGAGTGAGTTGTCACAATATAATCAGGGTAATCAGCAGGGGAACTCCTCAAGTGCTAGTGGTGGAACAAGTGATGATAAGTTGGATGCTATTATGAAGTTTATGAAGGACATCCAAAAGGATAATGAAGTTCGAGACAAAACTTCAGAAGCAATGCAGAAACAGTTGGGGCAGCTAGCAGAAGATCTAGCTCCGCTGAGAAGAGATCCAGGTAAGTTGCCGAGCATTACCACAGTTAATCCAGCACAGCAGTCATCTAGCTTGAAAAATGGAAGAAATGTGCACATCAATGCGGTAAGTATTCTTCCAACTTCTGAATTTGATAGTGTCACAATTACTCCACCATCACAATTAGTTGAGGAGGTGGTGGAGGATGTTGGTAATAGATCGGACTCTCAACATGATCGGGACCCACCAAGGGATGAAAGGTGGGAAAGCTTTAAACAAGCTAAAATTAATCTACCCTTACTTGATGCGATTAAAGAGAGTCCCGATCAAGTTGAGTTTCTGAAAGAGTTAAGTACCCAAAAACGGCTTCACAAGTTTCCTAAAAAACTTGATTTGACTGCAAATGTGAATGCCGTTTTGTTGGGTACCCTTCCCCCGAAACTCCAAGATCCAAGAGCACCCATTATTTCAGTACAAGTGGGTGAATTTAAAATAGAAAGGGCACTATTGGATCTTGGAGCGTGTGTTAGTATTCTACCAGGGAGTCTTTATGACCAATATGATTTTGGTCCGCTACAAAAAGTCAACACCACCGTGGTATTGACTGATCAGACTCCCATGTGTCCGAGGGGGATTGTAAGAGATGTAATTGTGAAGGTAGAAGATTGTTACTACCCAGTTGACTTCTTGGTGCTGGATTGTGCCACAAGTTCAAAGAACACGCACTCTCCAGTCACTCTGGGTAGACCGTTCTTAGCGATTACTCATGCAATTATAAACTGCGTTGATGGAACGGTAAGTATGAAGTTTGGTGACCGCGAATTGCGGTTAAATGTGTTTTCAAATGCTACTGATCCTCTTATTACAGGTGAACACTCAAAAGCTGAAAGTGGTGAAGGAAATATTTCTCCTGCAAAGGAGATTCATACCAAACATGAGTGTTTTATGGTTGACAAGTTTGAAGTGGCAGAACGCAAAGCGGTGAGGAAAAAGGAAAGTGTGGCTCATGAGAAGTTCAAGACAGACAAAGGGAAGCCACGAGGGAGGAAGAAGGAAAAGAAACCGCCATAATGCGATAATGCAAAACAGAGGTTAAAGTTATTCGGTCCAATGTGGAATACAGTGGACGACTTACTAGAGCATTGGCGGGGTACCTACTTAGAGGCCATGGGACGCAAACATCCCACTCGACCACCATGAGGGTATACCAAGTACGGTCTGGCTGAAGACCTATAAACTTAGCGCTCTCGGGAGGCAACCCGAGTTTGTGTGTCAGTGTCCGTTTTGTTCTTCACCATGGCAACAAGCAAGTGTGGGGAAGTTTCGCTTGATGAGGTACATGTACTCTTTCCTTTATCTTAGTTTGTTGCCTGGTGATCATGTTCTTTTAGGTGTGTTTTTGTTTTTGGTGGTGTTGTATAATTTGTGTCTAGGGAATGTGTTTATGTCTTTTGTGTTAGGAATTAGCCGCTCATGGGATGTTTGGTTGTATTCCCGGGTTTGTTTTAAAAGCACTATACATTAGGGACAATGTCGCCCATGTGTGGGGATATGGGAACCCAGGAAGGGAAGGTTTGGGACAAGAGTTTGAAGAGGTTGAAAGTGATTGAAAACGATGAAAAGTTAAAAAAAATGAAAATTTTGAAATTTTTAAAGAATTTCATCGCCTTAAGTGAACTAAATGGGTACGAAAACCGAACGTTTCAATCACTAATGGGTTCCTTGCCGGTAGTAAACTAACATAGTCCCTTGTCATGGTCGTTCCTTTAAGTTTCATGAGAGTAGGTTCGACAGGTCTTTTTAGGATAAAAGAATTGAAAAGTGATGTCTATTTAGGGGTAACATGCTTTAGATTGCATATGCTACATGTCGGTAACCCTTTTACCCTTTCTTGGTGAGAATTTTGAGCCTGTAGAATGATAGAATGGTTTACATTATGACTTCATTTGTTGAGAGCAGGCCGCATGTTAGTCTGTGTTAGAACTTGTATGATTTGATGCATGCTGAAACTGTGTATTTGATATGTGCACGTAAATGATAAATGCATTAGGATATACCCTACACCTGTTTATTTCTTTTGTGTTTACCAAACCATCACCCTTAGTAGCCCTGTTGAGCCTATTTACCCTTTCGTTTGTCCACCCAATGTGAATTGTTTGATACCGACCGTGAACAACAAATTATGAATAATTGAAAAAAGAAAGAAAAAAAAGACAAAGGAAAAAGAGAAAAAAAAGAATTTTGTTATTATTATTTATGTTCTTGGGTAGAAATCAAACCATGATGTTTGCAAATAAAGTTGTCACGGTTGGTCGTTTGTTTGTTCGCCACACAAAATATAAATATAAGCAAAAAAATTTCCTACCCTTAGCCTAAGCCCAAAACCGAAAGTCCTTTTGATGTATGTCGTGTTATATGATATAGTGGAGGTGTGATTGTCATACAAGCCTATGATTGCAGGATTTCATGTTTGGTTTTGAGTGTTAAATGATAGCACATTACACGCTAGTTCAGTTTTTAAACCGAGAGTAGAGTTAATTGTGAGGGGCGTGTAGCATGTGTTATAATCCTAAGCAGGTTAGTTTTGAATAGACAAGTCTTAAGTTTTAAAAAATTGCACCAATTGCTTGTCGGACTGTCAATCTCGATTGTGTCAGTCTATGGAACGGGTATGACTTGGGACTTAAACTATTGCATCGGTTAAGGGGTTTAGAGGTGTTGTTACTATGGTGAGTAGTTCTGTATTAGTTTGCTTGAGGACAATCAAAGGTAAGTGTGGGGATGTGATAGAAAGTGTGGGACATGGGTGCTAAAGTGCTTATCTTACGTGAATTGATCCGTTTTAGGTAATTATATGTTTGAAACGTGTTTATTGTGAGTGTTTGTGTGCTTTGCAGGTAAGACGTGTAATATGGTGAAGTTAGGATGTTAAAAGATGGAGTGGAACGATCGCGGATGGTAATCAAGACGCGAAACATTAGACGGGATGTGTTCGGGTTGTCAAATAGTCTGAATATATAAGAGAAATGCGAAGAGTTAAAGTTGAGTGGCCGTTGTGTTATTACTTGGAAGTGGATTTTAGTGAAACTATAAAAGAAATGTGAAGTAAACAAGTCTAGGGGCTGAAGTGATAATAGGTGAAAGTTGTGCATGGCATAGCAAAAGAAACAGAAAGTCTCACATGAGGTTTACGTAATGCACATGGGGCCTACGGAATTTGGTTGGAGCAAACATTAGTAAAACTGAAGTGCACGTGATTTTTTTTGGTGGGTGCATGGTTGTAGGGTTTTTAAAACCCTAGTAAAAAAACAAAAAACATCAGGAGGATCACGAATTAATTTTGGGGGTAGCCACTAACACATTGAGAAAAAGCTTTTAATTTATAATGAGAGGATAACTTCATCATCGTCGACTTTTTGGGGGCAGCAACCTTTACTACTTTTGGGGTTCGCAAATCATCGATGAACATCATTAATCATCATCACACAACTTCCGCGCCTACCGATTCAACCATGAGTTCATCATTCTTTCAAGCTTTTGGGGATTGCATGCACATCATGAGCGGCTAGTCGTCCTGTGACCGTCTCCGGGACTAGGGTTTATGTTTGACATTGGGTTTGCTTTTTGTTACAACTTTTCGGATTAGGATTCGATTAAACTTTCGGTTAGTCGTTCCTACTGTTTTTGTTTTGATTAAACAATTTTTTATTATCGTAATCATTCTTGTTCATCAATTATTTGGTTTGTTCATCAACAACCGGGATTAAATTCTAGGATGTCATTGTTTTAAACCTTTAATCATTGAACTTGACTATGTTTATGAAATCTAAAATTGGTAATTAATTGGATTACTATTCATTTGCATCAATCTTTCGGTTTCGATCGTGGATCATTGCAATCAAATAAATTGTCCGTTAATTATTTATCAAAACAAGTTTATCAAGTCATGTCTATGTGATTTCCAAATAGTGGTAACTAAGTAACCTGATTTTCTGCATAAGCTGAAAACCCGGAGATTGGTCATTTTTCTCATCACTGTTTACAACCATAATTTACATTTGTTTTCTTAATCATTCTCACAACTGCAAAAAGCAATTAGTTTAGACGTAGATGTTAATTGGAACAACGAACTTTTACACTTTCCACTGATTCCCCGTGGATTCGACACCCTACTTGCCCTTACTAGTAAAGGTGAATAGGACACTTTTAACAATATTTTTGACCGACCTTACGACATCGATCAAAATGGCGCCGTTGCCGGGGAATCGGTGCGCTTAGTTTAGTTTGTTGTTTTTCGTAAAAATTCAAAAAAACCTAAAAATAAAAAAAAAATCCAAAAATATTTCCTTTTATTTGTTTCTCTTGTTTCGTTCCATGTTACGCTTGGTTTCTTGTTTATCTGTGTGCAGGTGATCCTCGTGTTGCATGCATACCAGGTTTTCAAAGAAATCATCACCGCTTTTGTTTGATTCAGAGATAGAAAAGACTGCTCGACAGAATCGCGTTCTTCTACGTTCAGCAGTGAAAGCTAAAGCTCAGTCGTCAACAGTTGCTCAAGACCTTGAATAAGCAGCTAACGAGATGGCTGACCAAGAGCCACAAAACCAAGCTCCACAAAACGAACCAATCCCGCCCATTCCAGATCCACCAATCCCTCAAAACCAAAACCAGCCCAATAACCAAAACCAGAATCAACCACCACCACAACCATTTCCACAATTCAACCCAGGCCCACAAAACCAACCGGAAAATCTGAATCTCCGACATGAGGAAATTATTCGTCTCAACCAACCACAGCATCAACACGGGTATGATGAGGATCCCAACCACAGAGAAGGCAGTGTTCATACATGGGAATTTGGTTGGGAGGAGGATGATTACCAAAATCGGTATGATGGGAGATATGCTGGTTATAGATACGATGAGGGGTACAATGTTAATCAAGGCTATCCGGTACAACAACAGGTCAACCAAAGACATCACATCCCGCAACCGATTCCACAAAATCAAGTTCATAATGGAGTCCCGCAGTTTAATGCGGGAAGAGCTAATAATCGGTTTAGGGGCGAGCAGATACAATTTGTGGATGGTGTCCCACAAGTCGTTCAAGGGGCACCAATTCAAGGCATTGAAGGTCACTGTCGACCAGTTGTAGTACCGAACTCGTCGGCTATAGTCACACCGGTTGGAAATAGTAACCGACCTTTTGAGGTAAGGCCTCAATACTTAGGCCATTTGCCCGAGTTTTATGGAAAAAGGACCGAAGAACCATACTTGCACATTGCAAGTTTTGATTCAATTTGCCAAACAATTGGGGTTTCGGGGTTTAAAAAGGATGAAGTGAAGCTGATGCTGTTTCAGTTCACCTTGAAAGATAAAGCTCGACAATGGTTCGCGACATTACCTCTAGGTAGTATATACACTTGGCAAGAGATGCAGCAGGTGTTTTTGGAGGAATACTACACCATGAATAGAACCAGTGAAGCTCGGGATGCAATCAGAGCATTCCAGCAACATTCAGGGGAAGCGTTCCATGAGGCGTTCACAAGGTTTAAGGAGTTGCTTAGGAAATGACCACATCATGAAATTCAGACATGGGAATTAATTAAGGCGTTTTATGATGGGCTACTTCCTGATGATGTAAGAGATCTCATAGCCATCAGTAATGGTACGTTTCTCACCAATACAGAAGCTGCAGATTGGGCATATTTGGAGAGACAGAGTGCTACTTCTAAGAGACAGGCACAATCTAGCAGGAGAGCGAGATCAGCATCGGCGAGATCAGTTGATTATGAAGCTGAAGAACAGGTTGAGAAACTGAAGCAGCAGAATTTGCTATTAGAGCGACAGGTAGCTCAGATGAGGTTGGGAAAGGGAGCTGAAGTTAGGGCAGCTAATGCATTCGCAGTATGTACAGATTATGGTGAGTTAGGACACCAGGTTGGAGAGTGTCTCGCAAGGATGGGTCCGAATGAAGAAGTGAACCAAGTATTCGGTGAACGAAAGCAGTATGATATGAAATCAAATACATATCATCCAGGTTTGCGAAACCACCCCAATTTTAGTTACGGTAATTCTACTAATCAAATGAACCCTAATTTTCAGGTACCCATGCAAGGAGGCCAGCAGTATCAGAGTCGTCAAGGTAACTACTCGCAAGGTAATTACCAAACTCAGGGCCAATATAATCAGGGTAATCAGCAGGGGAACTCCTCAAGTGCTAGTGGTGGAACAAGTGATGACAAGTTGGATGCTATTATGAAGTTTATGAAGGACATCCAAAAGGATAATGAAGTTCGAGACAAAACTTCAGAAGCAATGCAGAAACAGTTGGGGCAGCTAGCAGAAGATCTAGCTCAGCTGAGAAGAGATCCAGGTAAGTTGCCGAGCACGACCACAGTTAATCCAGCACATCAGTAATCTAGCTTGAAAAATGGAAGAAATGTGCACATCAATGCGGTAAGTATTCTTCCAACTTCTGAATTTGATAGTGTCACAATTACTCCACCATCACAATTAGTTGAGGAGGTGGTGGAGGATGTTGGTAATAGATCGGACTCTCAACATGATCGGGACCCACCAAGGGATGAAAGGTGGGAAAGCTTTAAACAAGCTAAAATTAATCTACCCTTACTTGATGCGATTAAAGAGAGTCCCGATCAAGTTGAGTTTCTGAAAGAGTTAAGTACCCAAAAACGGCTTCACAAGTTTCCTAAAAAACTTGATTTGACTGCAAATGTGAATGCCGTTTTGTTGGGTACCCTTCCCCCGAAACTCCAAGATCTAGGAGCACCCATTATTTCAGTACAAGTGCGTGAATTTAAAATAGAAAGGGCACTATTGGATCTTGGAGCGTGTGTTAGTATTCTACCAGGGAGTCTTTATGACCAATATGATTTTGGTCCGCTACAAAAAGTCAACACCACCGTGGTATTGACTGATCAGACTCCCATGTGTCCGAGGGGGATTGTAAGAGATGTAATTGTGAAGGTAGAAGATTGTTACTGCCCAGTTGACTTCTTAGTGCTGGATTGTGCCACAAGTTCAAAGAACACGCACTCTCCAGTCATTCTGGGTAGACCGTTCTTAGCGACTGCTCATGCAATTATAAACTGCGTTGATGGAACGGTAAGTATGAAGTTTGGTGACCGCGAATTGTGGTTAAATGTGTTTTCAAATGCTACTGATCCTCTTATTACAGGTGAACACTCAAAAGCTGAAAGTGGTGAAGGAAATATTTCTCCTGCAAAGGAGATTCATACCAAACATGGGTGTTTTATGGTTGACAGGTTTGAAGTGGCAGAACGCAAAGCGGTGAGGAAAAAGGAAAGTGTGGCTCATGAGAAGTTCAAGACAGACAAAGGGAAGCCACGAGGGAGGAAGAAGGAAAAGAAACCGCCCGAATGCGATAATGCAAAACAGAGGTTAAAGTTATTCGGTCCAATGTGGAATACAGTGGACGACTTACTAGAGCATTGGCGGGGTACCTACTTAGAGGCCATGGGACGCAAACATCCCACTCGACCACCATGAGGGTATACCAAGTACGGTCTGGCTGAAGACCTATAAACTTAGCGCTCTCGGGAGGCAACCCGAGTTTGTGTGTCAGTGTCCGTTTTGTTCTTCACCATGGCAACAAGCAAGTGTGGGGAAGTTTCGCTTGATGAGGTACATGTACTCTTTCCTTGATCTTAGTTTGTTGCCTGGTGATCATGTTCTTTTAGGTGTGTTTTTGTTTTTGGTGGTGTTGTATAATTTGTGTCTAGGGAATGTGTTTATGTCTTTTGTGTTAGGAATTAGCCACTCATGGGATGTTTAGTTGTATTCCCGGGTTTGTTTTAAAAGCACTATACATTGGGGACAATGTCGCCCAAGTGTGGGGATATGGGAACCCGGGAAGGGGAGGTTTGGGACAAGAGTTTGAAGAGGTTGAAAGTGATTGAAAACGATGAAAAGTTAAAAAAATGAAAATTTTGAAATTTTTAAAGAATTTCATCACCTTAAGTGAACTAAATGGATACGAAAACCGAACGTTTCAATCACTAATGGGTTCCTTGCCGATAGTAAACTAACATAGTCCCTTGTCATGGTCGTTCCTTTAAGTTTCACGAGAGTAGGTCCGACAGGTGTTTTTAGGATAAAAGAATTGAAAAGTGATGTCTATTTAGAGGTAACATGCTTTAGATTGCACATGCTACATGTCGGTAACCCTTTTACCCTTCCTTGGTGAGAATTTTGAGCCTGTAGAATGATAGAATGGTTTACATTATGACTTCATTTGTGGAGAGCAGGCCGCATGTTAGTCTGTGTTAGAACTTGTATGATTTGATGCATGCCGAAATTGTGGATTTGATATGTGCACCTAAATGATAAAGGCATTAGGATATACCCTACACCTGTTTATTTGTTTTGTGTTTACCAAACCATCACCCTTAGTAGCCCTGTTGAGCCTATTTACCCTTTCGTTTGTCCACCCAATGTGAATTGTTTGATACCGATCGTGAACGACAAATTATGAATAATTGAAAAAAGAAAGAAAAAAAAAGAGAAAGGAAAAAGAGAAAAAAAAGAAAGTTTTGTTATTATTGTTTATGTTCTTGGGTAAAAACCAACCCATGATGTTTGCAAATAAAGTTGTCACGGTTGGTCATTTGTTTCGCCACACAAAATATAAATATAAGCAAAAAATTTTCCTACCCTTAGCCTAAGCCCAAAACCGAAAGTCCTTTTGATGTGTGCCGTGTTATATGATACAGTGGAGGTGTGATTGTCATACAAGCCTATGATTGCAGGATTTCATGTTTGGTTTTGAGTGTTAAATGATAGCACATTACACGCTAGTTCAGTTTTTAAACCGAGAGTAGAGTTAATTGTGAGGGGCGTGTAGCATGTGTTATAATCCTAAGCAGGTTAGTTTTGAATAGACAACTCTTAAGTTTTAAAAAATTGCACCAATTGCTTGTCGGACTGTCAATCTCGATTGTGTCAGTCTATGGAACGGGTATGACTTGGGACTTAAACTATTGCATCGGTTAAGGGGTTTAGAGGTGTTGTTACTATGGTGAGTAGTTCTGTATTGGTTTGCTTGAGGACAATCAAAGGTAAGTGTGGGGATGTGATAGAGAGTGTGGGACATGGGTGCTAAAGTGCTTATCTTACGTGAATTGATCCGTTTTAGGTAATTATATGTTTGGAATGTGTTTATTGCGAGTGTTTGTGTGCTTTGCAGGTAAGACGTGTAATATGGTGAAGTTAGGATGTTAAAAGATGGGGTGGAACGATCGCGGATGGGAATCAAGACGCGAAACATTAGACGGGATGTGTTCGGGTTGTCAAATAGTCTGAATATATAAGAGAAATGCGAAGAGTTAAAGTTGAGGGGCCGTTGTGTTATTACTTGGAAGTTGATTTTAGTGAAACTATAAAAGAAATGTGAAGTAAAGAAGTCTAGGGGCTGAAGTGATAATAGGTGAAAGTTGTGCATGGCATAGCAAAAGAAACAGAAAGTCTCACATGAGGTTTACGTAATGCACATGGGGCCTATGGAATTTGGTTGGAGCAAACATTAGTAAAACTGAAGTGCACGTGATTTTTTTTGGTGGGTGCATGGTTGTAGGGTTTTAAAACCCTAGTAAAAAAAAACATCAGGAGGATCACGAATTAATTTTGGGGGTAGCCACTAACACATTGAGAAAAATCTTTTAATTTATAATGAGAGGATAACTTCATCATCGTCGACTTTTTGGGGGCAGCAACCTTTACTACTTTTGGGGTTCGCAAATCATCGATGAACATCATTAATCATCATCACACATCTTCCGCGCCTACCGATTCAACCATGAGTTCATCATTCTTTCAAGCTTTTGGGGATTGCATGCACATCATGAGCGGCTAGTCGTCCTGTGATCGTCTCCGGGACTAGGGTTTATGTTTGACATTGGGTTTGCTTTTTGTTACAACTTTTCGGATTAGGATTCGATTAAACTTTCGGTTAGTCGTTCCTACTGTTTTTGTTTTGATTAAACAATTTTTTATTATCGTAATCATTCTTGTTCATCAATTATTTGGTTTGTTCATCAACAACCTGGATTAAATTCTAGGATGTCATTGTTTTAAAACGTTTAATCATTGAACTTGGCTATGTTTATGAAATCTAAAATTGGTAATTAATTGGATTACTATTCATTTGCATCAATCTTTCGGTTTCGATCGTGGATCATTGCAATCAAATATATTGTCCGTTAATTATTTATCAAAACAAGTTTATCAAGTCATGTCTATGTGATTTCCAAATTGTGGTAACTAAGTAACCTGATTTTCTGCATAACCTGAAAACCCGGAGATTGGTCATTTTTCTCATCATTGTTTACAACCATAATTTACATTTGTTTTCGCAATCATTCTCACAACTGCAAAAAGCAACTAGTTTAGACGTAGATGTTAATTGGAACAACGAACTTTTACACTTTCCACTGATTCCCCGTGGATTCGACACCCTACTTGCCCTTACTAGTAAAGGTGAATAGGACACTTTTAACAATATTTTTGACCGACCTTACAACATCGATCAATTGTAAGTTAGCAAATACAGCACATACTTTACACAAATCATGTTAAAAATTTGGTATTTATTTATGGAGCCAAGTACAAACTTTGGCGATGCATCTTCTTCATTACCAGTGAAGATATAAGTGATTAACAAGTTTTAGTTGCATACAAAGTGTCTAGATCATTCAAGTTCAAGATACATTTCAAAATTCAAAAAAGAGTTCCACTACTTAATATTCATAACTTTAAGAACCTTCTTGATGCTCTTTACTTGATTCCCCCTATTTCTGACCAAAAAACTAATTATGCGAATCCTATGAAATCTTATCACAATATTATAGATGTCATCACTAATCAACATTCTTCTCCTTCCTTCTATGGAACTCATGATATATTGATATGCTTCTTGTTCATGAATCTTGTGAATAGCATGTTTAATTTTTTATTTTTATTTTTTCTAGAACGGCTAAGTCCCGAACGCATTTACTGCACACACTGATACCACTAGGTTACAATTGATTCAAGTGCTGTCTTTTTTTTTTCAACCCGCATGATATGATAACCTCTTAGAATAGGTAATTTATAACAATAACATGAACAAATTCAAATTCTTAATTCAATCACACATTTTCGCCGAAAACTTTACAAAAATTTGTTGAGTTGATATGTTTTAAAGTGTCATGCATATTACTTGTTTGCATGTGTGGTATGAATGATTGCCTGTGTCCTTGTGTATTTGGCCTTCAGGCGTGATTTCACGGTCCTGGTTAGTGTGTTAGAGAAGACGTCATGGTGATTGGCGTGAGCTTAAATGTGACGAACGTACATGTTATCAAATGTTTAGATTAGAACTCACTAGCATAAGCGGGCTTATGTTAGTGTGTACTCGGGGGTGTATAGCGTTGAGTGGTAAGTGGAAAAGCCTAGTGTAAGTGTGTGACCAGGTTGGCCATTTAACTGAGGATAGATGTAGGCATGGCTCATTTGGATGAACTTTGGATTTTCTTGATTTCTTGACAAGTTTAAGAGTTTCATATATTACTTCAGTTTCGACTTCCGTAGTTCCGTTCTTAGATGGTTGCCTTTTTGTCTTTTACTAAGAATTATGGTGTAAATCCAGTAAGTCATACACCGGATTTTAATTAGTAGGGCTGCAAACGAACCTAACGAACACGAACAAGGCCTTATTCATGTTCTTTTGTTAAGGAATTAAATGTGTTTTTGGACACTTACCGAACGAGATTTTGTGTTCATGTCCATTCATTAAGGAAATGAATGTGTTCATGTTCGTTTGTGTTTTTTCATTAATTTTAGGTATTGAACCTTTATGAACAAAAATGGGTGTACGTTAACACAAATGAGTAAAAACGTGCGTGCAGGAACACAAATGAACAAAAACAAGCGTTAATGAAGTATTAAATATTTTGTTAGTGGTAATTTTGAAGTATTTATATAAAATATCAAAATTTAAAACTCTAATGAATTGTCGAACACAAACGAACATATTACTGAACGTTCACGAGCATAAATGAACGAATGCGGCATCTGTTCATATTCGTTTATTTAAATAAACGAACAAAATTCGTGTTCATGTTCGTTCATTTATTAAACGGACGAACTCTCCGCCAAACGGTTCACGAAGTGTTCACTTAACGTTAAGTTTGTTTGTAGCCCTAGATTATAGTGTGTGATAAGCATGTTAATATCTTTGCATTTTTTGGTTTTTCTCGTTGTATAGGTTTGTACAATTTTCCTTGCTACTTGATATACGTTAACCATAGTTTAATTAGAGTAATTTATATTTCCACATCTGATATTTGTACGAATTCAGTAAATGCTTGTTCAAGTCTCTCAACATAATTTTTATAAATCATAGTAATATAGGGCTGTCCAAACTGCTCGATGATCAAGGATCGCTCGGCGATCGCTTGAAAAATGCTCGAAAAATGTTCGTTCGATTCCCGCTCAGTTTGTAAATGAACCGTTCGGATCGGTTCGATTCAAATTCAATCCAAGCATGAGCAAAGGTCCGCTCGCTCGTCGATCGCTCGGTTTCACTCGAATTATTTTTATTAATAATTAATATATATATATATATACCCCTATATATATATATATATTATAGATTTTAATTAACAAACCATAAAAGTTGTTATGTAATGTGTAGAACTTAATGATTTTGTTTAATGTTTGTGTTTATAGGTTATATGTTGATTTGAAGTTGAATTTTGTGGATGGAGATGATCAAGCTTAAAGAAGAAGTTTATGGCTTTTGAGCTAAATGACAATTTATATTTCACACTTTATTTTGTGCTTCTTGATATTGTTAAGAACATTTTAGAATCATGATTTTAGTTATGTATTGCTTTTGTTAGTAAGGTGTTGGACATATTTTAATTAAGCTAGGATTTGTTTTTGTTGAACGCAGCCTTATAATTCAATCGAGCGAAAACGATCCGCTCGATTCAAATTCTATCCGAGCATGAGCATCACTTTTATGCTCGGTTTTGCAACTTCGATCTGATTGGATCGGCTGTAATTCAATCCGAGCATGAGCAGACCCTCGATCGGATCAGATCGGCTCATGAACACCCCTAGGTAATCTAGTTAATCTTTTTGACTTTAAGCTTAAAATTGGGGCCCCTTAGAAGCCCAAATCGCAAATTTAATGAGGTTTTTCTTGTTATCGGTTTATATTATTTTTATTTGATCATATGGTATTTGGTATATGTTCATTATTTATTGTATAGTCGTAGTGATCTAGTGTTTGAAAGATTGGGAAGATTTGTGAATGAATTGATTTGAATTTTAGACCATAAGTAGTGGTGAGTGATGTTGGCTTACCCCATCATGCCACATAACGCTGCCGCCACTGCCCCAAGGGCGTTTTGTTTGAGTTTTGGGCTTGGGCGTTTCGATGAAAAAGCCGGAAAAGTGGAAGTTTTTAAAATTTATCGGTTGAGCAATGGTAATAAAAATAATTATTTTTCATTTATTTTAATCAACTTTTCACCAATTTAAATCCCAACTCAACCCATTTTTATACACTTTTTTTACAAACTCTTCTCTTATTTTATCACAAACTCTTCACTTATTATTTAAAAAAACATACTACGCATCCCTTCCGCCCCTCTTTTGGTGTTCCGTCTCGGCCAAGCAAAAAAATTATAAAAAGAAACCACTCGACGTTTTTTGGTTTTTTTTTTTTGTTACAAAACGTTCAATAACATGTAACTTACATTCCCTAATTTTTTTAGAAAAAAAAATGTTTATCAAATAAGGTTTTCTTAAGTTTTCTTAATTTAAGTGAGTTTTCTCTCTATAATTCCTTTATATATATTTGGTTTGTTGTATATAACTAGTTCTTATACGCGAAATGATAACATATAGACTACAATCAACCAGGCTCATTTCCAAACTAAGTTTATGTCAAATGAGATTTATACCTTCGAATCAAAACGCATTACATTTGACCTGATTTGTTTCCAAATAGAATTTACGTCAAATCGTAGTCCAACTCATAACATACATAAAAAACATTTTATAATTGACCTGGCTCATTTTCAGACAAAATTATGCTAAAGCGTAGACGAACTTGAATTTTATACCATGTCCATGAAAATAAAAACTTAAGAAATTAGTTTTAGGGTAAGCTTGAAACTTTAGAAACTTGAGGGGTTCAAAATGACATTTTCAAAGTTAAGAGGGTTACCTCTGACATTATAGCAACGTTTGGGGGGTAGAAAGGGTTACATATAAAAAGTTTAAGGGTTAAAGAGAAGTTAGAATGTATAGGGGCCTTTTTGTCAAGTTGGAAAGTAAGAGAGTCATTTTTCTCAAGTTAGAAATTTGAGCAGTGAATTTTGTATATTTGGAAAAGTTAAAGGGTGATTTTTGTCAAATCTGAAAGGTGGTTGGCACCGACCTTTCAATTTAAGATTTATTAACCCCTGTCGCGCATTGCGGCAGCAACGTCACATTTGTGACTTTGTTACAGGCGTTTTTGACTTTGTTAACGTATAGGGCCCATGCGTGATGTGACACGTTGGTAACATTAACGTGGTTAGGCATTGACAAAAATAGTATAATATCTCGCAAATTGCGGTGTAAAGATGTAAAAATAATTTAAACAAAGGAATTGAAGTATTAGTGAAGATGAGGTGTGAAGTTATTTCGTATGGGAGGTCAAAGTTGCTAAATACCAAAAGTTAGGGGTTAATGTGTCATTTACTAAAAGATTTGGGTTGAATATGTATATCATTTACGTTGAAACGTTAAATTATATCGATACGTACACAAAAATAACCACGTGAGAAAATAGTTCTTTTTTGGTATTTTAAGCTAAAAATGAAAATACATGTGGTAAATTTGAAAAGTTAAAACATAAGGGTTGAAAATGACAATTTATAAAGTTGTTAGAATGTTTCCAAAAGTATAACGGCTGGTTTTGTTAATTTAGAAAGTTTGTTTTTTGTCTTATTGTCACTGACTAAGGGTATACATTTTTAAGCTAAAAAAAAAATACATAAGGTAAATTTGTAAAGTTAAAACTTAAGGGTTGAAATAACAATTTATAAAGTTGTTTGAACGTTTTCAAAAGTATACAGGTTGGTTTTGTAAATTAGAAAGTTTGTATGTCTTATTCTCACTGACCTTCATCTTTCATATTATATAAATATTACATACAGTCGTGTCACAACCTAGAGCGTTTGCTATGAAATTATGCAACTCTTTTGCCTGACCCGCAAATATATCTCGCCTCTGCTACTTTACCATATCACCACCTTTTGGATTCAAATTTGCACAAATGGACACATGTCTGGCGAACCAGAAATTATTTGTTGGGGTACGGATGAGTAGTTCAAGCATATTTTCAGATGGTGTGGTCGGGCTTTTTGCCTAAAAGATATACTAAATTTTATTTTCAAGGGGTGCGCCGGCTCACCATGGGCTTCACCTAGGTCCGCCCTTGATGGCCATTATATCATTAAATATATAATCCATGTATTATTTTTCGTTTAATATCATATTCCCTTAGAATTTTAATTAGTGCTAGTATCGAATCATTGTCGCAAATGATTATGCTTCAAAGTCATAAAATATAGATTTTTTTTTTGAAAATTAAACTTCACTAGAAAACGACACGCTTGATCCCCAAGATGGAGAACAAGACCGCCAAAAGAATTACATTATATCACAGTTACACCATTCTTCCCAAGTACATGTTCTATTCCTATTCCTATTTTTATACCACAAGTAACCATATGTCTTCACATACGCAACAACCTCGTCAATCTTTGTGTTCTTATTATTGAATATACGATCATTTCGAGCTTTCCAGATTCTCCAACAGCCAATAATCATCAAACCATGCACCATATCCTTTGTCGTCGTGTTGAGTCGCATGTTCTTGTATATATTCATAAGGTCTTTCAAATCACAAACATATAGAACCGGAAACCTGCACCACTTCGCAATAGCCTTCCAAACTGTAGTCGAAAAAATACAACCTGTAAATATGTGTTCTGCAGTCTCGGCACTGTCGTCACAAAAAAATGCAAAAGTTATTCTCCACTTATATGTTCCTCTTGATCAAAGCTGCTTTAGTCGGTAATCTTTCAAGCATCGCCCTCCACATAAAGATGTTGCATTTCTAAGGTAACCATATACACCAATCAAAGAGAGCCGTCGTGATAGCCGCATCGGTTGAGGAAATCCACGCTTTAACATTAGCCACTGTAAACTCTGAGCCGGTACCATGCCACAACCATGAGTCTTTCTTGTCAGGAAGCTTCACAGTCGTAAGCATATTAAAACAATCCGTCAATTCCAAAGTTTCTTCTAAAGATGTCGGATCATGCCTCTATCGCCAAGCAAAGCTACTAGCTCCGCCAACCTTCAACATCCGATCCGACACCTTACAATGTTTCTCGGTTTCAATTATATAAAGATTAGGAAAACGCACCTTTAAAGGTTTGTCACATATCCACGGGTCCAACCAGACTCGAATCAAATTGCCACTCCTAACCTTGGCTCCAATCAACGAATTGAAACTGACATCGAGCACCTTAACTTGCCGACCCAACTTGACAATATAGAACCAAGCACCTTTAAACCTTCCTTGAATCGGATATAAATCCCAGGTACGAGCAAAAACGTGGATCGAATCAACCACTTTTTTCCATAAAGCATTAGCCTCGCACCTATATCTCCACAACCACTTCAACAGAAGACCATGATTAGATTTCTCCAATTTATTTACACCCAACCCCCTTTATGTTTAGCCACCGTCACCTTATCCCAACCCACCCAATGAAGCTTTTTAACCTCATCACTACTCCCCCACAAAAACTTCTTCATTAATGCCTCTAAATCGGATATTATTTTTTTCGGGGCTTTGTAGAGGGAAAAGTAATAACTTGGTAAACTCTCAAGAACCGACCTAATTAACGTTAGTCTTCCACCAATTGAGAGAACATGAGCTTTCCATCTCGACAATCGCGCCTGGAAAACCTCCTTAACCGGTTGCCAACTAATAATTCGGTTCATGTTCGCACCCACTTTGATGCCTAAATACACAAATGGAATGCTTCCCGCCTTGCAACCCAAACCTTCGGCCATCATATGAGTCACATCCGACCCCACCCCCATACCATATAGCATAGACTTATGAATGTTAATTCGAAGACCCGAACATAGATAAAAGACAGCATTCTCTTCAGATTATTAAAGTTAAATTTCGACCACTCCCCTAAAATCATAGCATCATCTGCGTATAAGAAGTGATTTACCTCGGGCCCACCTTTCGGGAGACGAATACCATCAAAAGCCCTGATATCCTTAGCTTTCCTGAACAAACAAGAAAAAGCCTCCATCACAATAACAAACAAGAAGGGCGATGAAGGATCACCTTGGCGAATTCCCTTCTTGCATTCAAACTTAAATGTTGGAGCACCATTGACAAGCACCGACGCCCTCGCTGAAGTTAAAATACCCTCCACGCATAAACACCACCGCATCGGAAACCCCAATTGACAAAGCATATCTAACAAAAATCCCCAATGCACATTATCATATGCCTTTTCGAAGTCTATTTTAAAAATAAACATCTCCTTCCCTATTTGCTTCGCCCAAGCTGTTATTTCATTAATCATCATCGGCCCGTCCAATATAAACCTACCACTCAAGAAAGCTGATTGCGTTTCTGAAGTGATATTCCCCATTATCTTTCGCATTCTATTCGCTAAAAGCTTCGAAATTACCTTACTAGTCACACTAATGAGCGTTATTGGACGATAATCTCCTAAGCCCGAAGGAGCCGTTGTTTTAGGAATAAGTGTTATAAATGACGAGCCAACTCCCCGGCTTATGGAACCAGTATTATAAAACTCACTCATAAAATATAGATATGAAATAGAATTCAGCAGAGTTGCTATATTGAGAATTTGAGATCATTAGATGATTTAAGATTACGTGGAGCCCAAGCTTAATTTTTGGCCCATGGGCTTTACAATCATAATTTTTTTTAATGATAAAATATTACAACCCAATGTTTCTAACTTTTAATAATAATGTTAATAAAGCTCAAAATTAGGTATATTTTATTTCTTAAAACCCCTACGAACCCTTACTAATTAACTAATGCAAGTCAAAAGATATACTACTTGATGTAACTTAAAAAATTAAATTTAGTGAATTAAAGCATGAGTAATGGGCATTATAAAAGTGTGAAGTGGCTTGATAATGCCCTTAACACTATCCATTTAAGTTTTATATGGGCATGTAAAGGGAGGGGTATTTCTAGTATAACATCCAATGAGAAAAACAAAATTGAAAAATGTCTATTATGGGGCATTAACTATTACGGATAACCTTATAAGATGTTAAATATAGTTAATTTATATATTAAATGAATAAATATTTTCTAATAATAAAAAAGTGATAAATATGTAATCTTTAACTTAAACTAGTATTAAGCCCCACGTGGGGCCATAAAACCGTGCCAAATAGCACCAATGTCACACCATTGTTAGCGACCACCAACACAAGAAAAGCTCGTAAAATATAAAAAATAAAAAAGGAAAAATAAAATTGAACGAAAAGCATATGTAAAGTTGTTGAACAATGCATGCCCGTTGCGACGTGTTATTGTAAAGAAATTAGACCGAAACGTAAAAACAGAAAAGAATAACTAAGTAAATCTAGGACCTCGCGCGTTGATACGAACCTGTCAAACGGGAAAAAATAGACGCGTTGTGATAGTCCTATCATACGGGAAAAATAGGCAAAAAAAAATGTTGAACCCCACACGCATGTTGCAACGTGTTAGCTCGCGAAATTTAGAACAAATCGTAAAACGAAAAAACTTGCGAAAGTTGAAAAGTATAGGTGAACAAGTTGAAAATAAATTGGAGTTAAATTGCAAAAGATGAAAACCTTTGGGTTTAAAATAAAAAAAGATCAAAAGGATTAAAAAAACAAAACATGAAAAGATCTAGATTAGAAAGTGAAAAGACTTTAAAAAAAAAAATACCAAATGCATAGGATATAACATTAACACCATTAAAAAAAAGGAAAACCTTGTTAATTAATAATATGGAAATGTTTTCGAAAGAAATTTAATAGTTACTTATTAGATATGCTAAAATAGAAATTATAATTGTCAAACCATGCATAATCCTCAATAAACATACACACAATTAAAAAAAATTGAATATTTGAATTTCATATTTTAATTTCATAAAAAAAAACTTGAATATTTGAATTTCATATTTTAATTTCATGGTTACATCGAAATAAAATTATTTACTTCTACATTTTTTAAAAGCAACTTATATAATAAAACTCGAAAAAATAACTCGGGGTTGAAAAACCAAATCTTACAAAACCAACATGGGATTTTTTATTCACTCAACCCATGCAATCTTACTTTTGTTTGAGCGACTAGAATACCACAAATAAGACAATGAAACAATTTAATCAAATGTGTGCCGTTCTTTGGATGTTTGGAACCAAACACAACTTCGTTCCTAACTCTCCAGAAAAGCCACCTGGAAGCAAACAAAACTATTTCCAACACCATTTTCTTTTCTCTAGACAACACAATTGAATCAAGCTAAAAAAATAAGTTTTGTGGGATTCTGGAAACCGACATTTGCAAGTCAAGTCAATGACCTATATCTTTCCACACTTTAGAGGCCATAACACAATTACCAAGAAGATGGTCGGAAAATTCTACAGAATTTGAACAAATCGGGCACATACTAGCGCACTAGCTATCAAGACTAAATTTACCGTGATTTAATCTTGCTGGAAGGCGATCGATGATTAATCTCTACACACGAGTATTAACTTTTTTAAGTACACACTTACACCACCTAGTAGTGTTAGTATGGTCAGACAGGGTACACTATTATATAACATTTTTCACAGAGCACTGATTTTCCAAATTCCAATCACATTCCCATTTATCTTCCATCCCATTTAAAGAAAATCCATGCAAAGCCGATAGCAAATTAGAGAACCGAATAGATTCATTACCACCTTTAATATGCTTAGACCATCTCCAAATAGGGTCTTTATACTGAGACATACGATCAATGACCGACGCTTTTTTCTCTAACTCCAAACAGAACAAACGAGAAAATTTAGAACGAAATTTTCATCACCAATCCAAACATCATCCCTGAAAGAGGACATAAAACCATTGTCGGCTTTTATTCCCAGACAAGACAAAAGAATAACATTATAAATATGTAAATCATTCACGTCCTTACTTATTTTTTTACCATATATGTGAACCTTTAACATTGTGAAGCATACACGAATTTATCCATTATATTTCCATATATACTTTTTATCAACTTAACTCAAAGCGAATCATAACTCATAACAAACCTTACTTTAGACCATATGTAATGGGGCTTTATAAGGGCATGAAAGATTTTGATAATGCCCTTACACCATTACTCATGGGCATTATAGGGGCATGAAGAGTGAGAGGCATTTCTATAATAATGCCCAAAGAGAAGAAAAATAATGGAAAGTAATAAATGAAATGGGCATTAACCATTACACATTTTTTAAAAGGGCATTATGATGATGATGTGGTGAAAAATGCCCCTTAGTGAGCATTAACCATTACATATGGTCTTAGAGAGATCCAAGAGCCGGCCCACCTTTAGATTGTTTTACCAAAATTAAATCCCATTTAACCCAAGGGATTTTAAAAACATCTCAATCACCTCCCAAAAGATTGAGCATGCACAGCTTCTAGTTTTATTCTTGACTTTAATAGAAAGATGAAAAAGAGAAAAATAATAGTTACACTAGAAACTCGATAAATTAATACTCGATTATTTAATAAACTCTCTAAGAGAATATTTTTTGCCGGTCCCGACTCGGGGATAGGGTGCTAAATTAATAATTCGCTAAAATTATAAGATAATACATTTTTGATAATTTCTTTAGACCCCATGTAAAATATAAATTAATAATTCCTTATATATAGCATATTACATGAATGATTTATGAAGGTTTCTTGAAAAATGACTCAATTGTCTTTTGTTTTTTGTTGAAATCAATTTCCCCTTGAATCTCGTCTCTAATTTTCCTTAGCATGGTAAGAACTTCTGGTGTTGTTTTCTCATAGCTCAACAAGAAATTGTTCAATATGATTGCCGCTTTAATAGCTTCGTTTCGCGAAGGGGGCTCCATTGTAGAACTTTCATCATCTTCTTCATCGATATCATCTTTATTAATTCCGCCGGTTTGTGTCTCTTAACATCGCCTCTTTCGGGAGCAAGTGAGAGATACTCTAAAGACCGCTTAACTGTATTCGATATTGTCGCTTGACTCACCTGCAAACCATAGTTACTATGAACCCATTCTTGCAATTGCTTTTGAGTGAGACTTGGATTATCCTTGTTGTGCTTGCATAATGCTCTTCGAATCTCGTCTGTCATTGTTGTTTTTTTCACACTTTTAAGATGGGAAGCCATGTTGTGTGTATGATTTGTTTGTGTTAACCTATTTTGATCTTGTATTTATATAGAAAATATTTTTAATGTCCATAAAGAGATACATTAATATTGAACACAAGAAGCATAATAAGGTGGGAGATTGAAGGTTTCTTTCAAATTGGGCCATCCATTTGATATACATGCATTGTATACAATAATTAAGTGGAAACTTGAAAGGTGTTTGTAAACTAAGTATTCTACTATAAATTAATAAAATATTAATTAATATATAAATTAATAATTATTAATTTATCGATTAATTAATAACTAGATCCCAAAACCGAAGTAATATATATAGAGATTGCCCTCCAATCTATAGCATATTCTCTTTCCAATCAGACAAACGCTTAATAAATTTATTTATGATAGGTTGCCACCCAGTTTCCCAATTCCCATTAGCACCCATTACTTCCACATCTATAACTTTGTGTGTGGCAACTGTAAAAATGGTACAATAAACATAACAAATCAAGAACAACAAAGTAATAGCGACAAAATATGACCAAAACTTTTATTATTTACCAACCCAGAAAAATACCCCCAGAAACCCTAGATCTCATAAACTATGAGATCTGAAACAATACAACAAAGACAAAGATCAACTGATGTAAATCAGTTGATCTATACAGATCAAACAATACAAAACAGATCTCGTAAGAGATCAAACAAAGCCAGAACGATACAGATCACCAATGATCTTGAACAATAACCCTAATCGCCTGATGGAAGGAGGAGAAAGAGACCACGAGTTAATAATTGAATTCCACTGTTGAGCCCTCTTTTATATCAAAAATATCTATACTTTCAACCTCATCCTTTGAGTCTTCACTTTAACACTTAAACCCCTCATATATTACAGTTTAACCCTTCAGGAACTGTAAAGCTGCATATAGACCACAATATCAGTTAGAGCATGTAACAACTTCATAACAACTTTATAATAACAACTTTATAATATGTATTAAAATGTAGCAACATGAATTAACACGTGCAACTTATTTTAACAGCAACTTACATCTTTAAACCCATGATTGTAGAAACAAAATACCACTAAACACATTCGACACATGATTGAACACCTATAATCTCATTACTTTTTATTTTTTGCATAGTTAACATAAAGAGTTAATTACACAGATAAATAGTCCTCGTGGTCTAGCCAAAATAACACCTTTAATACTAAGATTTAAGAGTTGCATGTTCACATTTTATGGTTTCATTTTGTAACAAGGTTGAGGCAAAGTCAAACGGCTGTTAGTTTTTTATGTTAAGTTGAAGAGCATTTCAATGAATGACTAGTTACGTAACGTATTAAGACTGTTTGATAGTTGAGGGTTCTTTATGTATTTTACACACAATATTAAAAAGATAAAAAAAAAAATAAAAGAAAAATATTAGCCCATTGTGTTTTCCTAAGAATCAAACATAATTACAGTGATGCAATGAAATATAACAATTGTTTGAAGATTAATTCCTTTGATGAACACAAACAAATCATGATGATGAAGAATGCAAGAAACAAAGTTGAGTGAGTCGCCTAATTAGGACAAAATGAAGCTGCTTGATCCCGATTGAGTCAAAACGAGGGGTTAGTCTTCACCAGATTGAAGCCACTAAAAAGTGTTGGGTTTTGAATATTGAGATACTGACGCTGATTCAGGCGGTGCACTTTTTAATTGGTGCAACTACAACCACCACTGCCCAGTCATCGACCAGATCTGGTTCGCCCCATTCGTCCAACACCCCTTCACCGCTAATGGCATAAATTGCTCTGATGATTGGAATGAAATAAAAATGCTAATTTTATTAAAAAAAAAAAGGGCATAAATCTTGAATCATATTTTCGTGTTGATGTGGATAACGAAATGATTTGGTTGATCTTTGTGGTGGAGTTAAGTTGTTTGTGGTGATTTTGGGGACCTCTGATGTTGGGATTTTGTTTTATAAATCTCTAAATATTGATTTATCAATAATTTGGCATAAACAAACCCTGTAGCGTTTTTTAACTAAAGGGTATTTTGTTGTGACAAAATCAAAATCACAAACCCTAAACTTGTAACTTTTAAACTTAGTACCTAAAAGTGTTATTTTAAGCAAATTATAGGGACCATAACTATAATTAACTTTAACTTTAACATAAATCTTGAACGCTTTCTGGTTTTAATTGTACGTAAACGGTGAAAGAAAGTTTGCTTACCTAGTTACCAATAAATATGGTGCTTTTCGGCCATTATTTGTCATCAAACTCATCGTGTTTCACGGTCGAACTCTTTGATAATAGTCTTTTTATATCCACGAATTTCTTGCTACTTAGACTGTGGGGTATGGGGCGGGGTTGGCTGAAAACACCCAAGTCACCACCTCGGGTGGGCTTGGGTTTGGGCATGGCCCAAAGGGCGGGAGTTTAAAGCCGGACGTGGGGCGGGTCTATCAATATGACATGGCGGGTTCATAATGGCAAAACCAAACTAGCCGTTGGGCTAGCCGTTAGCCAACGGCTATGTTAAAAAAAAATTATTTTTTCACTATAAAACTCACACTTCTATTCCTTTTTTACCACATTCAACCACAATACACTCCACATCTTATATAATTATCTCTATTCTCATTCTACAAAATGAAAAATGCATCCTCATAATCGTGGTTATGACCCGAACAACCTGTGGGCATTCCAAGAAAATCCTAGCCCACCACCCAATCGTCCAATGCCTCGTCCATTTTTAATACACTCCTCTATGCCTGATATGGCGTGTTATGCATCGTATCTCTCGAATCGTTTGTATACTCACTTCCCACACACCGACGATTCTATACCTAGCCCGATTCCACAAACGCCCCCATCAACCTTTCACCAACCTCCATCAACCTTTCCCAAACCGAAACCGTCCCCGAAACTCAACCACCCAACGATGGTCCTTCCGCATCCAAACCCATCAAAAAGAGAAGTCATAAGAAAAAAAAACCGAGGCCGAGAAAGCACTTGAAACCGCCAAACGAAAACAACAAAGATGGGTCGTTAATGAAGAACTTGCATTGGCGAGGGCTTGGCTTCAACAATCTCAACATCCAACTTTAGGTATTTTTAAAAATTTTGTAGCCCTTAATATTTATGGTTTTTTTATATAACTTTGTAATATATTAAATTTTGTTTTGATTAAAATAGGAAATTCTCGACATAGAAGCCATTTGTGGGAAGCGATTAGTAAAGCATTCCATGAAGAAATGGAAATGGAGGTTTATCGTGAAAACGATAGCTTATCCTCGAAGTAGACCGAGATAAGCGGGCAACTTACCAAATTTAAGGCTTTTTTAAATAAAGCAAAGCAAAACCCAAAAAGTGGTGAAACCGAAGCCGACTTTGTGACAAATGCATTGGTTACATTCAAAACAAATGTGGGGAGCGACTTCCGTTTCATGCATTGTTGGGAGATTTGTAAGTTCCATCCAAAGTGGGAGAATATCCCTAGTGGTAGCGAAACTAACACGTCTTCCAAAAGGTCAAGGACACCCTCGTCCCAAGCCCAATCGGATGCACGAGATCAAGAGTTGGAGGACTTTTTGGATGATTCGCCAAACCGGCCTGAATACGGAAGAGATGCCGCAAAAAGGCGCGCTAAAAAATCAAGATCGAGTACCACATCGCCTTCAGTTGTGAGTTCAGGCTCGCGTAGGGGAGTATACAGCTATCAGTTGGATGACATTGCATGCAAGTTAGATACATTCAACGTATTCCAACAACAAAGGGCCGAAATTCGGAAGAGCAAAGAAGCTAGGGATGCCCTGAAACAAAAACGAGATGATATGAAATTTCTAGCCCAGCCCATCGATCACCTATCAGGTGAAGAGTTGGAACTAATGTTGGAGACGAGAGAAGAGATAAAGAAAAAATATAAGCGTTAGTAATTTTTTTATGAAATTTTCTTTATTTAAAAAATTTAAATTTTTTGTTTTAAAAAATATAAAACAGTCGTTTGGGTTGGCCACGCCCCAAACCCCTGCCCCACCATACCGTCTTCAATGTGGGTCAGCCCAGCAAAGCCCCCCAAGCCACGTGTTAACCCATGCCCCAAACCCCCGCCCACCATACCTCAGAGACTTTAACTCAAGACCTCACACTTAAGTATATTAAAAGATTTTGCTTTGCCGCTGAACGACCAGTATAGTTTGACACACAATCTTCTATAAGGAGTCTTAGCAAAAATAAAAATATACATAGAATATAATAACAAGATTAGTAGTTTTACCACATAGAACGACTCTTAAAAATACTTTGCCAAGTTATGTGATATATTACTGTAGCAATATAAAAAAACACAAGTGGGTTAAACGCGCGATGCGGCGGTAAACAAAAAATTGCTGGCTTGTTGGGTTTTGAGTCGCCACTGTCACCGAAACCAAAACTATGGTTAAAGGGATTTTAAAATCATTCGGTTTTTTTAATTGTGGCCATTTGGTTTGGTTTTTCAGTTATCCTTCAAACCAAAAGCTTCGCCATGGACTAAATTTTTTAAACTTTTTGCTAGAAATTGAAATCAAACCTAAATAAATATATTACAAGTAAATGGGATAAATATTATACCCATTTAGTGAAAATAATATGATTTAACCTTAAATGAGAGTATTAAGTCTTTGTAGTAATATATATGGATAAATATTATGCTTATTTAATGAAAATAATATGATTAAACCTCAAATAAGAGTTTTAAGTTTTTGTAGTAATACATAAGATGTGCATGGTTCGATCGGTTCAGTTATTATCCTCAATGGAAGGCGAAACCGAAGTCATCAGTCTTTTGCTTATAAATACATGAAATTAAGGTATAAAAATATGAAATGATTCAGTTCAGCTCGGTTTGATTAATATAAAATACATGAGTTGTAGGTATAAAAGCTAGAAATGTAAGAAAATATAAATGGTTCGATTCGATTCGGTTCGATTCGATTTGATTAATTTTGGTTAAACGAGGGTAAAAAAAACGATAACCGATTTTTGGTTGATTAGTTTTCAGTTAATCGGTTTTTAGTTAATTCAGTTTTTGGATGATTTCTTTTTAGTTTCGTTTGTTTTCAGTTGGGTTGTGGTTAATGATACAGTTATTGCTCACCATAACCAATGTTAATCATGTAACCTATTAATTTTTTTTTACTTAAAAAACTATGGTGATACTATACTCAAATTAAAAAGAATAAAATGATCATTTTTATGGTGTATTTTTTTAAAAAAATTATTAACATACGAAAAAATTATGCATGTTTAAAAATCATGGGGTAATTACTTTTTTTTATAAGGGGATAAAGTGTAACTAATAATTATTTATTTATAATTTTCTTAAAAATGAGGGAATTAAAGTGTAAGGCTATGGGGTGTGGGATAAAGCCCCTGGGGCTATATCACGCCACGCCAGCGTCACGTCAGATCCACGTCAGCCAGGGGACTTTATCACGCATTCCCTTAACTTGCAGGGTGTGGGATAAAGCCCCCATTCAAACTATAGCGCCCCCACCTGCAACCAATCACCCCTCGATCCTGCCAAATCTTCTTCGTTACCATGTTGGCGAAACCACCATGGCGCCCCCTCTTAACTCGATGGGTATGGACGGTGCCGCCCCACCAGCACTATCATTGGTGAGGTGGCAAGGGTGGCGCCCTCCACACCCTCTGGCCTAACAAAGATGAGGGAACTAAAGTGTAATTACTGTTTGAAAGACTAACTTACTCTTATTTAGGTTGCACCTTATGCATTAAAGTAAAAAAAAAATCTTAACTTCTGAGTATCTTAAAATGCCTTTGTCTAATGCATTATATATAATGTAGACTAGGTTATTACCCGGGATTGCTTCCCGGGCTCGATAAAATTACTTCAAAATTGCAACTGATTGTTGGTTTCATAGCATATTGAATCCGTTTAAAAAGCCCCTCTTGTAATCTGTTATTTAAAAATTTTGCATATAAAATAGCCACATTCTTAAAAACTTAGAGACTAAATGTTTGCATCAAATTAGCTGATGATTAACTTCAAAATTTAGGATCAGATTTTCATTTCACAGGAAACATGTTTGATTTAAACTAATATAAGCTAAACAATGTCAATGTGAACGGATAGATTTTCCAGAATCTTCCAGGCTTGTAATCCATTGGCTGCTTCAATAACTGCCAGAAAAGAAAGGACAAAAGGATAAAACGTGTTAGATGATCAACATGTGACTATAATGACATGTGTTAAGTTTTCATGAAATATAGGCCAAAAGACTAACCTTCATAGTTACAGTTGCAGAGCAAAGTAGTGACAATGTGACGAGTACAATCATCATTTTTGACCAACATGACCTTAATGGATCTAACATGAAGAAACTTCTCCCAGTGAACCAGTGATCCTTGAGGCTGTTGCTGAGGTGCTTGAACAACAGCATTCCCCTGCTCTGCCACCTGGCATTCGTCTTGCCCATTTTCATTAACTTTACGAGTTCCCACCAGTTTGTCACCTGCTTGTGAACCCGGTCCATTGCCCACAAATCCATTCACATCCCTTTTGACGTTCAGCTTTCACGTGATTATTCACCTGTTGAAATCCCTTGCTCCCTCCTTGGCTACTGGTCATCTAAACGTGTCCTGCTACTAGTCATCCAAAAACGTAAATTACGAGAAAGGTTGGAAAACCATATTGACACCAGTCAAACCTTTTAACTCAAAAAATCCGTCCCTAACATTGTTGAAATTACCTTTTAACCCCTCATTTTATAGTCAAAGTTAATGACCATTAACTTTTTGGATTAAACTGCCATGTTCAAGAATGTAAAGGACGAAAATGGTACAAGTTTGAAATTTGGCCTGCACTCGCATATTGGATAAACCACAGGATGAAAATGACAGTTCACTCTATATAAAATGACAGGAATCTTTTTGCAGCATCAACCATGAAGTCAGATATCTAATGGACTAATAATCATTTTAAATATAATCAAACGTTGATGCGTACTTCTCTATGCAAAGCTTCATCCAGTTCCAGCTTATCATCAGGAGTACTTCGAGTACTTCGACACGTTTCCGAGTACTTCGAGCTTTTTAGGATCATGCTTTCCTTCGTACTCCGCGGATAACTCATAGCATTGTTGAACCTGTGGATAACTCTTCGAACCCAATAGTAGTTTCAACGACTGTTGTAACTCAACAGCGGTTTAACTCACTGTTTTTAACCAAACAGTGGTTTTAACCACTGTTTTAACCCAACAGTGGTTTAACTCACTATTTTAACTCAATAGTGGTTTCAACCAGTATTTTAACCCAACAATGGTTTAACTCACTCTTTTAACCCAACAGTGTTTTGAAACCACTTTTGGGTTAAAACAGTGGTTTCCTTGGAGATGCTACCCTATTAAACAAAAGAAAAATTATACCAATCCACCATTTTGGGTTAAAACAGTGTTTTGAAACCACTGTTGGGTTAAAATAGTGGTTTCAAACACCTGTTCCGGTGGACGGGAATTTTAATATCATAATCACACAACTATATTTTTTTCTTGTCATTTCATATGGATTGTAGCTATACGATGTGCAAGGATTATTCGAGTCCAAGCTTTTTGTACCGCCTTTTCGAAATGTGAATCTAGAAAACTTGTTGCTTCATTTAAAATCAAGATTTTTGATCGTCTAATTAGTGTCCTTGCTGTTGAGATCCTTTGTTTTAGCCCTGTAGTTTTTAGTCATTGCTCACTAAAGCCATTTAACTTCTTAGTCATTTTTACCTGGAGCGACGTTATGTCAATCCCATCATTCTTTGCTCCTCTTCACTAACCTTATTTTCTATTACTGCATTTACAAAAAAAAATAATAAAAAATAAGCTATGTTATGGTAACAAAAACCGACAAACAAAAAAACACAAAGTTAATGAACTCCTAACAACCTGGATTAAGGTTGTTCGTCTTGAATCTTCCACGAACATTCAAAGCTATTTGATATAATCAATAATCGGAGAAAATAACAAATCCAAACCCCTAGAACACACAACTATTTGATATAATCAATAATCGGAGAAAAGACTGAACAAAATGAAGTTCGGATCTTAGGGTTTACCTTCGTCGAGGTGAATCAGCCTGCAAATAGCAAAATTCAACGGATTAAGCTGTGAGATGTAAGCATATGAATGTACAAATTAAAAGATATGATAAGTTGTGAAGAACATAAATGAAAATGGAGCTCACCATTTGTTTGCAGAGAAAACCCTAGATCGCGAAATTTGATTTTTTATGATAAAACCTTTGAAGAGAAATCCTTATAAGCTAGTTTCCCTTTCAAATCCCCGGCGAGAGGTGAGGCAGTTCTCATATTCTTTAGCCATATCACCATTACTGTAAGCTAGGTTTCCCTTTCAAATCCTTATAAATAAGGTTTATATATTTGATTGACAATCAAGAAACAAAGACCAAAACAGTTAATAACATACCAATGATGCGATTGAGAGAAGGTGAATATGAGCTTCATCTGAATTCACCTAAACCGGTGAAAAGAAAAGGATTTAAAACACAAAAATATAATAAAAATTTCTGCAATACAAATACCCGAATTTTAAATAAATACCTTTGAAAAATACATACATTTGATATCACAAAAATATAATAAAAATTTCTACAATACATACATTTGCGTATCTGGGATTCGAGTAATTTGCAAATGTGTACCGTGAAAGAATCAAACTCAGATAAAGTCAACATATTTCAAACATATATGATACAAATTACCAAAGCTATAACTGATGCTCTAGTCACCTTTATTGGAGCAGTGTATATGTATGGAACCTGCGGCATAGAATCATCAGTCTCATAGTAACAACTTGATGCACTGCATTATTATTTTAAGATCTCAATTTATTATTAAATTCAACAACTAAAATGTAATTAGTCATACAATTTTGAACCCAAACTTACTTGAATCTAGAAGGAGATAATACTCCAATCCAATCATCATTAGATGGTTTCGGGTGCGTAAGCACCACAGTCACCCATTTAATATCCTGACCCTTAATCAAATGAACAACTAATCATCATTAGTCTCGATAATACATGTCTGGGCGCTTGTTTGAGGAGGATTCAAATTTTGAATGAAATATTGGCCGCTCAAAATCTAGAGTAAAGGGTTTGTGCATTAAACATTGTACATGATGCATTAGATGTTGTACATGTTGAAAAAGTGGCAAATGACCAAAACTGTCCCTCGAATATGCATTATATATAAGTATAGATATAATTTCTTTAGCTAAAAAAGGTTTTAGTTTATCATTGTCGGTCCCATTCCCAAATAAGGGAGGCGGGTTAATTGCTAAATATTTTCTACCAAAAAAAGTACCTCATGTTTGAATTTTGCTATAGGCGAGGAAATAGCATGCGCCGCCCTAAAAAAACATACAACACAAAAGGAATACAATACAAATTACAACAACAAATATGCATACAACATAATACCTGCACAATGCCATTTGCTTGAGCCTGCGTCACATCACCGGAGGCCATGTCATCCTGTGTCTCTCTACCAGGAACAAAAAGGGTTGCATCATCTTCCCGTTCTTCCAATGAACACATCATTTGCTCTAACTGAAAGCTCAACCTATTCAGAAACATCAACAGTATGAGATAAGAATACGAATAAAATTAAGATGAGTGATAAGAGAAGTTAAAAATAAAGCTTACACGACCACCTATTGCTCGCAATTCGAACAAATGAATTTCCTCGGCACAAAGAACTTTTATATAATTCTTATCGGTCTAAAAGAAACAAAATGAAATCAAAAGAAATGACAGCTTTTCTAGTGCCAATGCAAGTCTAGAAGACTACTTAAAAATGAGTATGCATTTACCTGAGTTCTATAATTAAACCACAATTTCAGCTCATCTAAAACACCAGAAATAAACAGTTTCTCTGCCTTTGAAACATCCTTCAAGGATTGTAAACCTCTTCTACTTCTGAATCTTCCGACTCGGATGAAGTTTCCGATAGACCAATGATAGGAGCCGAACCCTGCTTGAAATCAGTACCAAACAGATCTGTCAGTTGTGTTGCTACAAGTTGTATTGGCTTACGGAGCTGCAGTTTCATTTATGGTATCATCTCCGATTACCCAACTTTGCTTTAAACGATAATAATACCGGTCAAAGACATGGATTAAGAAACTAAATTCTATTAACTTCAATCTAACATACCATTTTTTAAATAACTTTGAGTATTGAGTAACATTATAGATTTCCTGAACAATCATGGGAAGCACTATCCCCAAATGGGTTGTTGAGAAATTTAGGATGATCCACAAGCCACTATTATATTAGACAAACATATCAAGCAAACATTTATCTTAGTTAATACCTGAAACAGAGTAATTTCAACCTGATGCTTGTAATCCAAACCAGCCGACCCCCTACTTATGCAATGACCTCATGAATATGTAAGAACGATAGACGAATAGAAAACACAAACACCCACAAATGATTTACCACTCGAAAGAACTAGGTAGATACCACAAGAACAAACATACTGTGAAAACCTTTAACTTGGTAGTGTTAAAATTAGCCCTAATTTTGTAAAAATGGAAACGAAATTACCTTAATGAAAGGAGAACATGGTGGCGTCTAGCAAACTTTACATGCTCGATCTCTTTTGAAGTTTGCCCTAATTGCTACTTTGTGTATCTAGCTTCTAACAACTGATTTTGAGACGTTGATCACTAAGTGTTACCAGAATAGCTTGTTGTTTTGCATTCTCAACTTGAGCTTCTACCACTGCCTTCCAAATCTACATATTAAACCAAAAATATAGTAAATAGAAAATATAGAAGAGAAAAGGAAGAGTACATCAGAAGGAAGAAGATTAAATCTAGGGTTTAGAAAAGAGAATATAATCAAGTGATTGTTGTTGAGAACAGGATTGAATCAAAAGGGAGAAGAGAAGAGTACAGGAGAAGTGAAGTGAAGGAGAAGATTTTAGGGTTTTTTAGGGGAGTGGTACTGTTGGGCGGGAAAAGGCAAAAAGTGATGCCCTAATCTACTGACACGTGGCCCAAATTACTTTCATTTATTATATATAATAGATATAGATATTAGGGTCAGGATCATTTCAGAACCATAAATATTTACAGAATTCGCAGAACTCCTAATAAACAATCTTTTTATTTATATATTTTTATGTTTAGGATAATTTTATCATTTATTATGTGTATTTTTACGATTACATACATGTTAAGAGTAATTTTATCATCTTTTATATGTAATTTTATAATTACACATATGTAAACTAGTTTTTTTTTACATATATGTAATTAGTTATGACATATATATATATAGGGTCAGGATTTAGAGAAAACGATGAAAAGTGTGAGAACGGTGAGAACGCTTATCGATCGTCCGATCAAAACAATCTATGGACTAGATTGGCGCGGTGGCGTTTCCGTAAATAACACGAATTCTATTGAGTCGACGCGCTTCATTAAAGGTAAAAAGGTCTTTACACTTCTATACCAAAACGCCAACTAATGAATAAAACGCCATTACTGGCCAAAACGCATCCCTATATAAACAAAACATTCTCATACATAAGAACACACCTCCCCCAACCTGAAAACGCCATATTTCTACTATATAACATTCATCTTACAACGCCAAAAAATCCAAAACATCAAACACACATACTCAAAAAACGCCATATTTTACTATATACCAATCATCTTAGAAAACGCCAAATCTCTCAAATATCAAAAATTTCCAAAAAATGGACTTTTCTTTCAGATATGCTATTTCCTCAGAAAAACGCCAAAAATGCCAAAAATCGTTTCTTGTATATTCAATATTGTTCTACGCGAAGTTTTGGAAAATGCATTCTTTCCTGAGGTGCTGCGACTCAAATAACATTTTGCTAAATGAGATGGACAAAACTTCAAGAAAAAGATATTGGGGTCAGACTTATGTCAGTTTTTGTGTTTTGTTATTGATGAATATTATAATGGCTTGAATTAGACGAATGACACTGATGAGTGGTTTGAAAATACATATTCAAACAAAATACTCATGTCATATTGTCTTTCCAAACGGCCAAAAAAACACAAGCATGACAAAGCCAAACCGCCAGTGAACATGTTTCAAAGAAGAAAGAGACTGACGACAGTGAAGATTTGAAAGATGAATTTTTTCTATTTTTATTTTTTTTTAATTTTCTTTTTCTGTTGTTTGTTATGTATTTTTCAACTTAGAATAAAAAAATAACATTATATTAATAAAATGCCAAAAGTCATAATTATTGTGAAATGCCATAATGAAGTAAAACGCCAAAAACTCCCAACCTTTAATAAAAGTAATTTAGAGAAGAATTATTAAAAGCTAAAAATGGAAACAAACGCCAAAAACTACTTAAAGCCATTAAAAAACGCCAAACTTGGAAGATGGAATGTCTAAGACCATAAAAACTCATAAAAACCTGAACAAAATCAGTAAAAAATACACACAGTAACTGAAAAGACGGCTACTTTATTAATATAATTTATTATAAATAAAAATCCCGCCTAAACTACGCGCCAAAAACATCCTATAAGAGAGACGTCTCTGCACAATCAACTGATCACACCACCAAAAAAATAAACGTCATCTTTCCAACAAACCATTCACTTTAAAACGCCAAAAAAGATACTTAAAAAATCCACAGATGCGGAACATCATTTCTTCTTTATTGAGTATTGTTCTGAATGAAGTTTCACTGAATGGATTCTACTCTGAGGTGAGTATATCTATAAGGTTTTGCTGAATGAGATGGACAAATTTTCATGAAAAAACGAAGAAAAAAAAGACTTTTACCCCTTAATGAAGACGGACGTTATGTAGGAAAAAAAGGATCTACATAAGGTATTCAAAACAGGTTCAAAACGCCAAAAAGGTTAAAGTAGAAGAGTCTGATGACAATGAAGATTTGGAAGAGAAATTAGATTATAATTTTTTTTAGTTTCTATTGTTTGTTATCTAATTCTCTGATTTTATTATCTAATTCTCTACTAAAAAAAAATTTAATATAAAACGTCAAAAACACCAAAACGACTGATAGTGTGAAAACTGAGAGAACGGATGCAAGCAAAGCACGATGTTGCTATAAAACGCCAAAAACGCCAAACAAGGTATTACTGAAAAATCAACACTAATTCACCGATGAAATTGAACGAAACAGTAATTGCTAAACAGTAAAATGAAGAGACAGTAACATCATTGCCAAACATTTATTATATTAAAAGCCACTACATGGAAAACTGAATTTATTTATCTTTTCAAAACGCCATAATTGTCTGTCAAATTATAAACCTGTATCCTACTTGATATAATAAACATCAAGAAAATTACTGATGTTTTTTATATCATAGACATGCATCCTGATTTAAAAAACAATAAAAACGCCAAAACATAATTAAAACGCCAAAATATTAACTATGATCCTGATCTACAAACAATAAAACGCGGCGTATTTATTAAACGCCAAAAAAATGGAAACGGGATGTGACACGCGTTTAAAAAAAAGAAATATGAAAGGACAAAAAAGCCCCTCCGCCCTTCTCACCGTTCTCACACTTTTGAGCGTTTTCTCCTAATCCCGTTTCTCTCTCTCTCTCTCTCTCTCTCTCTCTATATATATATATATATATATATATATAGGCTAATTATAATGAGAAAACTCACTCCAGTTGACTAAACCCTGAAAACTCTAACATGTGGCTAGGATTGATCCACGTTTAAATTTAGATTGAAAGGAGTAAGGGCATGATCGTCTTTTTCTATCTTACATTTTTGACATTATGGTGATGGGTTGGTGATGTGTCTGCACACGCAGATTTCTCATACTTGCTTCTTCTTGTCATCTTTTTAATTAATTAATGTTGTACTTGTGTAGACTTTTCAAGTTTGCCTTTTCTCTCACATCTTCCTCTCACAACCTTCCTTTTCTCTCATTAATACATATCCCTCATCATCTCACATCATTTATTCGAACCAGAGAGAAGAGTAAAAGAAAGAATCCTTACTCACCATTGAAGAGTATTTGCATTTAACATGGCTGATTCGAACAGCCAACAACATCGAACTGTTGCCGGTGGTACGGGGACACCCAACCTCAATGATGATCCTGGTTCACCCTTAAATGTTGTCCCACATAATCTTTCACTTCATTTTGCATTTAATGAAGATGAAGATGCATTGGGTGAGAGTAGAGTTACACAAGATCCTGAACCTATTTCTTCAGAGCTTCCAGGTGAGTGATTTTTTTTCTGTTTTATTAAATGTGCAGCTTTAAATGCTTGTTTAGATTTTCGTTGGATTCTTCTTGGTTCATTTTTTTTTCTGTTGTGTAAATTAAGGATTTCTTGTTTAGATGTTCATTGGATTCTTCTTGCTTAATTTGTTTTGTTTTTTTATGTGTAGCCTCACTTCTGAATCAAAATGGCCCAAAGAATGATGAAGATGGTGTTCAGGATTGTACTTTTACACAGTTGCTATCCACAGGTCATTGTTTATGTGAAACCATGAATTTTTATCTATAGGGTTATTGTAACACCCCTATTTTTAATGTTTGTAGTTTATTATTATTATTATTATTATTATTATTATTATTATTATTATTATTATTATTATTATAAACAGATGATGTTTTGGTTAGTTTGGTTGAAAATGTGGTAATCTTTTTCAAGGTAAAAACAAGTGTAACCAATTTTTTTTATGAAACAAGCTTTTATAAAACATGTCGTTACACTTGTATTAAGTTTTTATATTTTTTGGAAGGTGAAAACATTCGAGATTACATTTTTTGTTTACATAAAAAAATGTACCAGCATCTACACTTTTTGCCGACATCGAAAAAATGTACCTCCACGTTTTATTTGCATTTTTTGGAAAACGTGTTAAAGTTGCATTTGGGAATACAGTAATATGCATAAGTTTGTTAGGTTTCATGTTACAAATAAATTTGTTTTTTAACCTATACGTGTTATAATTTATTAAACAATACCTTTTTTGTAGGTGTTCATGCGGACGAGGAATTTTATGTTCACCACACACCCAATGGGACTAGAATGTGGTGTCCTAATGTTCCTATTGTTTTAAAGCCTGTTGTTGGTTCTGTGTATGAAACGTGGAAGGATGTGTTCAGTATGTACAAGGACTATGCTGTGTATTCTGGGTTTTCTATTCGTAAGGGGCAAACCAAGAGATGGAAGGGGTTTGTCACTCACCAGTACATAAGGTGTACTAAATATTCAAAACCACAGATTAAGCGTAAAATTGATACTTTGGAGCAGTCAACCTTGAGTATCAGGCAAAGTAATTTCATAGTGACAGATTGCAAGGCTAGTATACTGGTTAAGTTTTGCGAGGGAAGCTCTATGTGCACAGTGGTAGGGTTCCATGAGCACCATAATCATCCGTTTATTGAGCGTTTTAATCGTGACCTAAGTAGGATTTCAAGGAAACTACCCTTTGCATCCAAACAGTTTATCCATAACATGAGTTTGAACAGAATTGGTCCAATTGTTTCTCACAGAGTTTTAGTGTCCCTGATGGGTGGACATCACAATGTACGTGGCACGCCAACTGATTTTAAGAACTGGAGCCAGTCGGTTAGGCTTTATATTGGTGATCGTGATGCGCAACTTGTTATAGATCGTCTTAAAGAAAGATTTGAGAGCTTACCAGACTTTTACTATGAGTTTGTTATTGAGAAAGGGCAATTGAGATCGATTTTTTGGGCAGACGAAATTTCCAAGATAAACTATGAGGTGTTTGGGGATGTGTTAGCTTTTGATGCGACTTATCACACGGTAACTTGCTGTATCCTTATAGTGGCATCTTTTGTTTAAGCTTTTCATTATGCTTTTTTTCACAGAAGCTTAATTATGTGTTTTGGTGTTTTTGTAGATTAAACTTGAGTTGAGAAATCAGTCGGTCTCCTCTTCATACAACAACTTCATCCGTATTGGATATCTGTGTAGGCACATTTTTTGTGTTTACCGGGTAAACAATATTGAAAAAATCCCGGCCCAGTTTGTTGTTAAGCGTTGGTCTAGGGACGTGCTTCCTAAAAGTTTATTTTCTATTGAGAGTCGATATGGTGTTGACACTCGTCCACAAGCTGCTGCGAGAAGTCAGATTCTTGAGATCGTAACTGAATGTGTAGACGCATTAAGAAGTGATGTTGGAGGACTTTCTTCTTTCGCTGAGCAGATAAAGGAACTGAAATGCAAGTTACTAAATGGAGGACCAGTTGATGACGAAGCCAACAATGATAACTATGCTGCTATTGAAGAATTGCTTGGTGTTTCTTTAGATGGGGACGTAACTCTCAACAATCCAGACGGGATCAGGAACAAAGGACGCGGCAAACGCCGACGATTGTCTAGAGCATCTCAGGATGGAATGAGCAACTCTGCTGTCAAACCTCCCAAAACACCCAGGCTTTGCCGAACCTGTATGAAGTACGTGACTGGGCATGATTCAAGAAATTGCAAGAAAAAGAAGAACAAGAATAAATCGGGTAACGAGGACGAGGACTCAAGCTCTGCGAGTCAGGAGTCCACTTGATTTGGTATTTATGTTGATGTGTGTGCTGTGCGTGTTTTGAAAACTTTTATGACGCCAGCTTTTTGGTCTCCATTTTAGTGGAGCGCAACTAAACTTTGATCATCCCTTTTTTTTTGGGCTGCCTTTTGTACATGCACATGTTTGCATGTGTAGATTATCTGAAAATCGATGCACATGCATATGTTTGCATGTTAGGATGTATGTGGGTTTGGTATGTAGTATGGTTTTCAGTTTAATGACTATGGTTTAATTGATCAGTTGCATTATGAAATGATATCCCCAATGTTTGTGTGAGAAGTAAACGTTGCATTGTTTGTTGAGATTAAGAAATAGGTGGTACTTAGTTGGATTATCCTTGTTAGTATACTAATGACATTTTCGTTAGTATGTACTTGTTGATGTTTGGTTGAAGCTGAGATTTTTTTATGCTATGGATTTTTTGGTTTTGTTTTTACCATGTTACATTTTTTTCCCTGAGTTTTTTGTAGATTTTTGCTGTGTTGAATCTGAGATTTTTCTATCTTATGGCTTTTTTGGTTTTGTTTATACCATGTTACATATTTTGGACGTTACATCCATCCTACGTATATAATTAGTTAGAAAATGACCCATTTCATTACAAAAGCCAGTAATAAAAAAAAATCTAAGCACATATAGTAGTTTGTATATATATTTTTTTTGTTTTTGTATGTTTTTTTTTACAAAACACAAGCCATTTTTTTCTTAAAGAGATAACATATCTGGATGAAGTACCAACTTTTTACATGGTCAAGTTGTAGATACATTTTTACAGAATACATACAACAAGATGTATCTTTTTGTTACTTTCTCCTTTTTATCTGGTGATACATTTAATTTGTCATTTACTTTCATATCTAATCACCACCATCCACCCCCAAAGTCTATTTTTTTCATTATAAATAGTTTCAGCATACCCAATGTGTATATCCCCAAAGCATTGTTAACTACTCATCACACACAAAGCATAACAATGCACAAGAGGCCATGCTTGGTTTCCAAAGTTCCGGATGTTGAGGCGACCGATCTCATGCCTGGAAAAAAATGAGTTCATTAATGTCGGGAAGAGACTTCGAAAGTATGCATCGACTCCAGTCAGCGTTGGCGATATTCCTGAAACAAGCCCTCTACCCGCTATGCCCATACATACGCTTAGGAAGATTTTTACTAGTGATGGGCACCCCCGCGGGAAGAGAAGTAGTTGTTGTTCGACCCCAAAGGTGGAACCCGATGTGAAGCCTACGGCGCGAGCAATACCGAAAAACGAGCCTAGTGTTAACCCTACAGTCAAGATGGAGCCAAGAGTAGTGCCCAAGGGTGAGCCTACAATATACCCAACAAAGAGACATGTTGATGATCCCACAACCAGCGATTGGGTTGATGATGTCTCGTGGATGAGTGAAATTGAGTGGGATTCATATTTCCCAATAAACATATCAGTTTCCCCCGTGCCACCAAACCCATGCAAGTGCAAAAAGTGGTTCACATGAAGAAGCTCAAGTAGAAATCAGGTGTTGTTGTTGTGTTTTACTAATTATGTTGTTTTTTAAGATGTATGTATGTTTTTAGGTTAATTAGAAATTAGGTGTAGTATCAGGTTATCAACATTATCTAAGGAGTAATTTATGTGTCTAATGATTTTGTAATTTTTTATGGTGTAATATCTAATGGAAAAAAAAACTATCTAGTTTGTGTGTTGTTACTTCTTTGTTGGGATGTATTTTTTTTTTTCTGTTTTTTGTTATACAAGTAGATATGTGGTATTAAAACTTTTCCCAGGGGTAGGCCCCATGTTAAAAAAAAGTAATAAAAAGTAAAAAAAAAAGTAAGAAGTGCATGGACATGGGTAATGACAAAAGGATATATTTATACTGGGACCCACAAATGGTTGGTACATATCTTTATTTTAGATCCATCATTCCAACTACAGACTTCCAACTATCTCCATCTCCAACTACCCAAACTATATTCAAATATATGATTTTCTTATCTCTCTTTTTTCTATACAATTCATCTACCTCTCAAAAAAGATGAAAAGGTGTTCATGTGGGAGGATTGCTACCATCCGGACATCATGGACAGATGATAACCCAGGAAGAAGGTTCTATTCATGTCCATTTAAGGTAAAAATTCGAACCCTGATTTTAATAAGTAAATGTATGTTCTAATCGTGTTTTATGCCCATTATTTTAATGTAGCCTAGCAACTGCCCTTTCATTGGTTGGGTCGACCCACCGATGTGCTTACGGTCAACTAGGATCATACCAGGTCTTTTGAGGAACATCAACAACCTGCAAGCTGAACTGTTTACCCGTGAGCAAGAAATTCGGAAGAAGAAGAGGGTTATATGGTTACTGATATTAGCGTTAGTGATTGGCAGCTTACTTGTTAGCATTGTTTGTTGTTATTAAGAAATAGGTGGTACTTGGTTGGATTATCCTTCTTAGTATGTTAATGACATTTCTAGTATGTACTTGTTGATGTTTGATTGAATCTGAGAATTTTCTGTGTTATAGGTTTTTTGGTTTTGTTTTTACCATGTTACATTTTTTCCCCTCAGATTTATGTAGACTTTTGCTGTGTTGAATCTGAGAATTTTATATGTTATTGTTTTTTTGGTTTTGTTTTTACCATGTTACATTTTCTTTTTTGCCTCTGATGTTTGTACATTTTTGCTGTATCCGAGTTACATTTTTTTTTCACTGAGATTTTTGTACATTTTTGTTCTATGTGTGTTTGATCATGTGCTTTTGTTGAAGGTTGCTTGAATATCTTTTTTTCCTCGACAACGTTGTATGTTTTTTTAGATTTGATCACGTGACTCTTTTTTATTTATTATTTTTTCCTAAAGTGTGTAACCTATGTAAGCTTTTTTTTAAGATATCATTTTTTTTAAATCATATAATAACGACACGACTTTTTGAATAACATAGATTGGAAAAGCATAGATTTAACTCAATAGTTGAGTACATAATAACTTTAACACTAGATATGGTAAACAACATAGGATAAGGAAAGTAGCCCCTATATTGCATGAGAGAGGGAAAATTGGGGCACATTTTTTTTCACACACATACTAGCAACTTGATGTAAACACCACTTTTTAGTCAAGAAACGATCTTGGAGTGCCATATTCAATTTCAGTGCTGAATGGTTCTGGGCTAAGCTCACTCTCCCACGGGTTGTGGTTGGCCCACGAGATAAGAGTGTTTGGAGAGTAACAAGAGTAATCATCATCTATAGGATCATCTTCGGGATCATTGGTAGTCTTTTGATCAACTGCCGAGGGATTCTCTTGTGTGGCATTGACTGGTTTAGCTTGGTCAGCGAGCACCACAGATGAAGAGTTTTTGACAGGGGTAACTTGTGTAGTGAAGTAAAATGATCCCCAGTCAACATCAAAAAGTGCCTCATCTAACCACATCTCATCATGTGTTGTTGCTTCAGGTTTAGTGTTAGTAAGGAAGTCACTTATAAGCTTAGCATCCATAGCAAGATTTTCTTCAACAGTTTGCGGCGTTGTCGGAAGAGAAGGGGTGTTTATGATTTGAGAACACTCTGGGTTGCCATCCGATTTTGGAGCTTGGAGTTCAAATGAAAGAGTTCTCTGCAATCGTTTGGTAACCCGTTTTGAGTCAGATGGTGATGCTGGACTAGACATAATAAGGTTGTTTTTTTTTTCACTTCTTTATGGGGAACAAGTGATGAAACAAATGTTTACATTTCACCCTAATTTATAGAGAAACAAATGATGTTAGGTGGATAAATTAATTAGATTGTTTACATGAGTTTACATCAACATTAAATGTAATACACTAACCAACATAGAAGTTAAGTATTTTTTTGCTGTTTGTTTTTGTTTTAAAGCAATTAACTGGGAAATGTAACATAAGGGCATGTAACATAATTATATTATAGATATAAGGGTTATGGCCTTAGGCTGAACCATATAAGGCTACCCATACATATAATTATTTCAACCAGTAGCTTTTACATTTGATGTAACAACTTTCTTTAAAGTTTGTCATTTAATATTAAAGTTTTGTACTTTTGATTCTTCCCTCCTTTTGTTCACCCAACGTGATAGGTGTATATATATTTTATTTTATTGTTATTACACCACAAAGAGACAATTGGGATTCATTAAATGCTTGTACTATAGTTATTAACTCATGAGAGAGCTACTGATGCATGTGGATAAGATAGAGATAGAAGTTGACATTTTTTTCTTTTTCATTATTTTATGCTTTTTGCTTGGTTCGTGTAAACATCATTGACATTGTACTTTATGCTTGCTTTTTGTCCAATTTAGATTCCCTATACTGGGTGATTTATATCACATTGTACTTTCTTTTTGTTTATATATACTATTATAATTTTAATCGGTACTATGATATATTTCTTGGATATGGTGTTGGTATGTGTGTATTTTTGGTGCAGAATAGATTAGACACTTCCAAGTTGACAGCATTAATTTGTAAGACTCTACTTTTTTTTCTTTATAAAAATGCCCAAAAAAATATTTTAACTAGGAGTAATATATGCTGTGTCTGCCCTATATGCTGTTACATTTTTTTGTACTGGTTTTTGTAACGAAACAGGTATTTTTTCTATTGCTTTTTTTTTTGTAACAAATTAGCTTGTAATGATAATTACGACTATTTAACTAACGCTAATTATTACAACAAATAACAGACATATTAGACATAATATTCTATTAGATTTTATTCATTGTCAAAGTGATTAAAACAGTTATCAAACGAAAATATCGCATTTTTACACCTTTTTTACTACATCTTATTGTATGCTATTCAAATGAAATTATCTTAGTCTAACTTTCCATTAGTGTGCTTATGGTTCGCCAAAAGTTAACATTAAACATACATATAAAGACATTTGTTCCAAATCAACGACATAGATTAATAGTGAAATACATAGACAGGCAACTGGCAAAGTACGAGTTATATTGTTTAAGGTGTCCACAAAAAAACATAATACTAGCAGAAGCTTACACTGATAATGCAGCCTCGCAAACCTTTGCGTTCATTAAATTCACATCAGAGAGTAGCATGCGTGTAGCGAATTTTTTTCGGAGGGCAAGAATCTGTTTTTGCTTTTTCTTCCAGTGGCTGCTAAAACCACATTCAAAAGGTTCATTGATGCCGTTAAATTTCTGCATGTGCTGCATAAGGAATACCGCACTATCCATTGGATGCGCAGGGGTCGCCCATTTGATATTACACCTCTCAATCTTGGCTGTTGCGATTTCATCTTTTGCCGGATGTTCGGAACGCTCCAAATAAGCGTCCATCATATGCTTCTGTTAAAAAACAATATAGTAATCAGTTTTGGTATGAGTTATTGTTTTTCATCTTGAAGTTTACAAGAAAAGAGAATGACTAACCACTTTGTATGGTGTATCTTTAATGTAGTAATCTTGATGATCCCTAATGCCAACTAAGGGTGTGCGATCAGGCCTGTGGTCTATGACGGTTATTGCGCCGTTTTTCAGATCGAAAACAATCAAGTAATATTGATCATTCTCAAGGATTGGAAAGAAAACCATTTTCAACCCAATGAACTCATATGCGTCGGCATCCGTCATCCTTACGCTGAACGTTTTCATACGTTCATCATCATCACAAGCAGAATCTGTCAATAACCAGCTGTCCTGTATTTTTTTTTCAAACAAGATGTGTCAATAAGCTAGTGCAAGACCCGAATTCCAATAATTAAAAAAAGTCTTTTAAATAGGCAAGCTGGTTGAAGAGCCAAAAGACTTAATAAATTCAAAATCATAGACAAAGATCAAACAATATAATATGAATACTTACTATCACAGTTGTTCTAAAATAAAACGCGTCAAGGAGCCGTCGGTTCTTTCTAGTTCTTCATAATTCATTAAATCTACCCAAGCATCAACCACATCAGAGAACACCTTCACTTCCTCCCTCAATGTGCGCATCAGCGTCTTTGTGATTTCGGTGCCGTAAATACTCTTGAATATAATATCTCTACGTAAGACAATATTAAATTTATAAATTAAATTCTGGATATAAAAAATCTACGAATACTATGTTTTACTTATATTTTATATAACTGAACTTACTCAGCAGATTGACCAAATTTTCTTGTTACCCCGCTAGACAAAGAGATGACCATTTTCCATGGCCTGTATGTTGTTTGTGAAAAAACGTATGCTGTTATACATTTAAAAGAAATAGTGTAGTCGAAAAAAAAAACATTCTATTTTGAGCAAAACATTCCCTAATCTATATGGAGCAAAGCTGTGCTTAATGTAACAACTAGTATTTTATAATTTAAACGGAATCTTACATTGAGTATTTGATATGGAACAGAAAATCCCATATATGTTGTTCTTTCGATGTAATTTCAATTTCCATTTCGTCATCATGGTCATCACATGACCGGTTGAACCTACCAATTGGTTTTATTCGTTTGATTCAAGTTCCTTTACCCAAGCGTTACTTCTGATATCATTTTCAGCCGCTCCCTTGCCTGCTTATTTTTTTTGTTTGTTAGTATTAATAAAAAAATTCTAAGTTTATTATAATTTTTGAATGAAGTTAAAAACATGTAGAACTTACCATTGATTTTATTCTTGGTCTCTTCTTCTTTTGATTTTTTATCTTCTTGATTCATGGCATCACTTGTTTCATCGACATCAGCACCTGCACATTTTTTTTGGTTTTTATAACTCTGATTATTTGTTGTGTACAGAAATAACACATGTTACGGTTTTTTTATTTTTTTTTAATTTTTGGAATCATGACTTACCTAGTTTGGCTTCTTGTGTGAGTAGGTCAAAGGTAGGGCCATCAAGCAATTCTTGCATGTTTTGTGTTTTGTTGCTGCTGTCCAATTCTATTCATTTACATGTACACATACATGTATGTGTTAGTTTTTTCTGTATTATCGGTTCTTCTTAATTTTTGTACACATGTAACAGGTTATACGCGAGTTTTATATAATGGTTGAATGAAACAAAAAAACATGTAGAACTTACTTGTCTGTGTAGCTTTCTTCTCTTGATCTTTTGCCTGACTTTCTTCGTCGCGTGTCACTGCACATGTGCCATTTTTTGTGTACTAGCTGGTGAATCTGGTATCTTCTCTTGTGTTTTGTCACCCTCACCCCCATCTACATACATTTTACGTTTAGTTTGCATTTTAGGAGATACATAAGGTGGTTAACTTTACTTTTGGCTGACTACTTTGTATTACTTTTTACGTTATTTTTAATTAAATCATGCTACATTTTTTTTATTTGCAGAAAAATGTAACATTATGTAGGGCTTTTTAATGGTAATGTTATGTTTGTAAGATTAAATTGATTGAATCTAAGTAGGTATGTAAAAAAGTTCATACCATCAATGTTTGCCACTTCAGCTGCAGTTGCGGCATTATCTTGATCTTCTACATTTGGCCAAAAAAAAACTAATTAGTTACCGTTTGTAGTAAAAGTTAATACATATTTAAGGTAGTGATTTATCCGTTATTCGTATTGCCTTCTGTGTAATCATTTTCGGGGTTTTGCACTGTCTTCTTGAGAGACATGAGGACCCCGGCAATTTTTTTCTGTGGGGTATCAGGCACCAGCCATACCCTTGTTTTCCTAGAGTGAACAATTTTCTCATACTGTTGTATCAATTTCTTAACTTGCACATTGTGTGGATGAGCATTAAACAACACATCCAATTTTGTTTGTACCGTTATCTTTTTGGCTTCCATGACATCCAAATGTTTTTTAATAGATTCAATCTCATTCTACGAAGAAAGTTTTAAAAAACGTTTTGTAAGTGATGTTGAAAGAAGATAATTATTTTGAAACTGGTTATGATTAGTAATCTTACATTAAGAACTTCATCATTAACTCGTAACTCAGTTTTTCTTGAATCCCGTTTAACCACAGCAACTTCATGTAACTTGCCTCTTCCAAAACCACCTGTTTTTATCTCCAATCTTTCTCTCTTTTTCAATTCGTTTTTATTCCAGAATACGATTGGGTTGATTGACCGGTCCACTTCAAGTCCGGTGCATTTAACTCGGTCGACGTACAGCAGCTGTGTAATGAAAAAAAACAATTGAAAGTGGTAAGATAACTAAACAAATGTTGTATAGCTATATTTTTAGTAAGTTTTCTTACAGAAAACACTTACAGCCAAAAGCGTGAGTGGCCCGGAAAATGGAGAATCATGATCACACCTCTTCCATCCATCTTTACACGATTTAATTTCCTGAATGACATAGGCACACCAATTAATTTTACTGATATCTGTATGTCCAGTAAAACTTTTCAAAATCCACTCTTTCATTCGCCCATTTCTATTACACTCAACCATGACGGTTAAGAATAACATTAGAAAGTCTAGTCGGAAATTGAAACTATTGTCTTCATCACTTGTGACTATAGATTGTGCCAGTTTTGTCGGTGCCACAAATCGTGTACGGTATCGTTTTCTCCATGCCATAACAGCAACATCAAGCTTTTCAGATGGTCTTACATTTTTCATGTCTATCCCTTTGTTAGGAATTCCAAGAAGGTCATGCACAGACTCAACATCAACATTTATTGACCCACATGACATCTCGATAGCCATTTCTTCCGTGTTGAAGTGATCCACAACATAGTGTGCAAGTTTTGCAGGTATGCTACTGATGTTGAATGATAGCATCTTACCAAACCCCATCCTCTTCACGTCCTCTTGTTGATTACTGGTTAGAGACTTGATGCATTTGTACAATTGCATAGGCGCTGAACGTGTTTTTATTTTTGACCACTTATTGCTTTTTGGTTGTTTCCCACTTCGCCTTAGCACCCGTTCATGTTTTCCTTTTTTTGTTTCCCTCACCACAGTTGCATGCTTTTCTGGCTCAACCGCATCGCCTTTGTGACCCAAGGTGAAATCTCCAGCCATCTCCGAGTCGCTGTCGACTGAAACTAAGACACCAACTTTCAGATATGATTTACATAATTTATAAAGAAGGAAACAAGTTGTATGTACATACCTATTAATTTCCTTTTCACAATTTTCTTTGTTTTGCTATCCGCCCATGATTGTTGACCTGTAAATATAGATTTTATTAACAATTAGCATTAAAGTATTGAAACATATATTTATTTAGATTCCTAAAGATTACATCTAAAACAGTTATGTACCTGCTCTAGTACGTGTTGCTGGCCCGCCCGCATCGCCATCAGCTTGGAATGTTTTTACAAAGTTCATGTACATAAATATTAGATATATAAAAAAATGTAACGAAGAAACGTCTATAGAATAAAAAAAAACATACCTTTTTTTATTTTCTTCATGTTTTCCCCGGGGGTGTCCAAATCACTGTTTGGTGAAACTGAGACACCAACTTTGTTTTATTAGTTATATAAAACATAATTATAAGACAAGCTAAAGAAAAAAAATGTTTGTACGTACTTATTAGCTTTCTTTTTTGCAACTTGTTATCCCGATGCGCTTGCTTACCTACATTTGTACGAGTTTTATATAAATCGCAAACTACTAACAACCTTTACAAAATATATGTCTTAACAACAAAAAGAAAAAAGACTAATTTTAAAACTTTTTTACCTCCTCTTGTTCGCGTTGCTGGCCCGCCCATGTTAGCATCCGGTGTCACTATTTAGAAAGCTTAATAATTAGCATTAAGGTATCGAAACATATATTTATTTAGATTCATAAAGATTACATCTAAAACAGTTTTGTATATTCTCCATGTTTTTTCCGGGTGTGCCCACCCGCATCGCCATCAGCTTAGAATGTTTTTTACAAAGTTCATGTACATAAATATTAGATATAAAAAAATGTAACGAAGAAACGTCTATAGAGTAAAAAAAAACATACCTTTTTTTATTTTCTTCATGTTTTCCCCGGGGGTGTCCAAATCATTGTCTGGTGAAACTGAGACACCAACTTTGTTTTATTATTTATATAAAACATAATTATAAAACAAGCTAAAGAAAAAAAAACGCTTGTACGTACTTATTAGCTTTCTTTTTTTGCAACTTCTTAACCTGATCCGCTTGCTTACCTACATTTGTACGAGTTTTATATAAATCGGAAACTATTAACAACCTTTACAAAATATATGTCTTAACAATAAAAACAAAAAAGACTAATTTTAAAACTTTTTTACCTCCTCTTGTTTGCGTTGCTGGGCCGCCCGTGTTAGCATCCAGTGTCACTATTTAGAAAGCTTAATAATTAGCATTAAGGTATCGAAACATATATTTATTTAGATTCATAAAGATCAGATCTAAAACAGTTTTGTATATTCTCCATGTTTTTTCCGGGTGTGCCCACTCGCATCGCCGTCAACTTAGAATGTTTTTACAAAGTGCATGTACATAAATATTAGATTTTAAAAAAATGTAACAAAGAAACTTTTATACATAAGAAAAAACATACCTTTTTGTATATTCTCCATGTTTTTTCCGAGTGTGTCCAAATCACTATCTGTTGAAACTGAGACAACAAATTTGTTTTATTATTTATTCAAAACATAATTGTAAGAAAAGTGAAAAAAAATGCTTGTACGTACTTATTAGCTTTCTTTTTTGCAACTTCTTATCATGATGCGCTTGCTTAGCTACATTTATAGAAGTTTTATATAAATCACAAACTATTAACAACCTACAAAATATATCTCTAAGAATAAAAAAAAGACTAATTTTAAATCCTTTTTACCTCCTGTTGTTCGTGTTGCTTGACTGCTCGTGTTAGCATCCGCTGTCACTATTTAGAAAGGTTATGTACATTAGACATATACATGACAACAAACATGTAATGAATTCAAAGTAGTTACGTACATGTTAGTTGCCTGTTTATGCGCTTATCGACAACCAGCGTACGGCGAGTCTTTTTAGCTGCATTTTGTTAATTGTAAACAACACTAATAAACTAACATCTAATTTAATACGTAAGCATAATTTATCACAGGTTTTGTAATTATAAACACCTGGGCTCATTTTTTCCTTGGATCTTTAGTTGTAACAGCGGATGACTGCAAACTATCACGTATTCCAACAAAGCATCAGTTTAAGAGGCTAACTATTTATACTTCAGTTCACTTTTATAACCTAGACAAATGTATATGTAATAAATACGGGACCACATTCACTAATAGATCACTATAGCCCATTTCAATTTATAGCAAGCAAAGATTTTTTCACCAGACGAACATTCTTCGGACAATATTTATGCTATTTAGTTTTTATTATCCCCAAAATTCTTGATATTTTTACTTATGATTTCTGATTATGTATTGATAAACCGCGAATAGCCGTTTTTTCTAATTACAGACTATTAGTGTAATTTGTTTTCTCAATCAAATAAAAGCAAGAAACATATACTACAAAAAAATGTGATGTTCAATACTTACAAACATAAACCCAAAAAAGTCAATTCCTTTGTACATCGTTCAGTGTTATGACATATATCCACACCATAATTAAATGTTTTTTTTCCTTTTGTAACACCTTTAAAACCACACACAAACACTAACCCTTATAAAAAATACAGAAACAACATTAACAACAAATCATAACCCTTATAAAAACTACAGAAACAACAAATCTATAGTTTTATCTACAACCGTATGTAATTTTTTTAAACCCAAATGTGTATGAAACAACACCCAAACCTGTATATAAAAGTCCGGATTCTACATAAACAAAGGCCCAAAAAATATAAAAAAACCCTCTTTTTACCCCCCAAAACAAACCAGTTTAGTCGGCACACAGGCTATGCAAATGGTAGAAATATTTTGGGAAGGAACCCTGTCATTAAGAAAACCCAGATGTTATTTCCAGAACATAATCCCGAAAAAGTCCATTCCTTTTACATCGTTCAGTGTTATGACGCACCAGACTAAAAAACTAGGGCAAACTGTAACTCTAATTTACCCTTAGATAATAAAAAAGAAAGTAAAAACCCTAACTTAATTCAATTGCAGCAGATGAGGTGAAGACATTATTCAAAACTAACTTTTTTTGAGATTATTGAAAAGAAATTAAAAACCCTAACTTAACTGATTAAAGGAACGGAGCGACGCACCTGAACTGACGCACCGGAACCCTAAATTTTCCGGCGAACGTTGTTTTCTTCGGTGATTGTTGAAAATCTGCGTCGATTGTTCAATATCTTAACAGCTTTTTCACTCGATTTATGCTTTTTATCTGCATATTGAGGGGGTTTGATGAAGATTATGAGAGAGTGAGAGTTCGGTGATTGTTGAATCAGGATCAGTCGATGAAGATTACGAGAGACTCCGTGTTTCGGTGGTTGTTGAAGTTATCCGTTTGATGAAGATGATGAGAGAGAGTGACTCTCCGGTGATTTTGGGGTTAATTTGAGACGGTTTGTTGAAGACTATGAGAGAGTTTTAGGAAATTTTGAAGACTATGAGGGGTTGTGAGTCTCCGGTGATTTTTGTGTCTTTTGAAATTTTGTAGACTGATGTAGGGTGTTAGATTAGGGGGTAATGATGTAGCTGATGTAAAGTTTCTTACACCCATGCAGAGTTTTGTCTCTTCTAAGAGATTATATTAAACATTTCCCATATTGCCCTCCACGTACATTTAATATATTAAAAAATAGACACAAAGGCATTCAAAATCCATTAATGGCCAAAAATAAATCTCAGCCATCCATGAAGCTTAATCAATGGTGATTAATGGGTTTTCAGGGTTTAGTCAGCTCAACCGGGTTTTCAATTTATCCTTGCCCTATATATATATATATAGGGGATCCTAAGAGAAGTCTACCCTATTTGAGAAACTTGAGAAGCATTCTGGACCACACATTTTCCTAAGCTTTTCGTAATATACATATATGTATAGTTCAAAATCAACTATATACATATATGTATATTGTCAAATCTTGAATTATACACATGTGTATATTGTCAATTTTAAATTATACATATGTGTATATTACGAAAAGCTTAAAGAAAATGTGTGGTCCAGAATGCTTCTCAAGTTTCTCAATTAGCCTAGTGCTTCTCACACGATCCAAACCCTATATATATATATATATATATATATATATATATATACATAATTTTGGCAATTAAAGATATGGAAACTACTTTTGACATGTATGTAATCAAAGAAATACATATAATGGATGATAAAAAGATCCTAAATACAAAAACTTATATATAAAATGATTGTTTATTAAGAGTTCTGAAAATTTTGTAGTTATTTAGAGTTCTGAAATGAACTCAACCCATACATATTATGTTATTAAGTCACAAAAACTAACATGTGAAAACAAATGTGAATTATATTATATTATATTATATTATACATAATTACAATAAGAAGTTACATCTACACTAACTTCATGTGATTGGTGCATTTTTTGTGTTTTAGTGTCTTTTTATTTTTTAATTTTTATACTTTAATATTTAGTATTGACATTTATAACCTCTCAACTATCTAAACATTTTGTAATATTTCTTACGTGTTTATTTTTATGTACGTATAAATTCAGATTGATTTACGTTGTAACGTATTTTTTTCTGGGAATGGGTTGGCTCACATATAATACGTTTTTTGTTTTTGTTTTTTTATGCATGTTTTAAGTTGGTTTACATTTTGACATAAATTTTGTTTTAAAACAAGTCGAGTCAAATCTAATACGTTTTCATTAGATGGTAAAAATTCGACTTACGTTACGTGTCGATGCTGCCGCAACGCGGCGTACCATTGTTTAACTTAAAAAACATAATTTTCTTACGCACTTATTTTTATGTAAGTGTCGGTATAAGTTCAAGTTGGTTAACGTTTCGACGTAAATTTCTTTCGCAAATAAGTCGGATCAATTATAATACGTTTTCGTGCTTATTTTTATGTACGTTTTTAGTTTGCCTACGTTTTGATGTAGTTTTTGTTCAAAAGCAAGTTAGATAAAATATAATACGTTTGTATTAGACGATACAAATTTGAGTTTCTTTATATTTCGACGCGGCCGCATCACTCGAGGAAATTTAGTACCTGTATGCAAGAGCATATGCTACTTGTACATATTATTATTTTTTTAATCACCTACAAAAATACAATCGTACTTATTAACCCCACTCTATTTTTGTTTTTCTTTTTTCTTTTTTCTTTTCTACGTTGACTAAAATACCCTCATTTCAGAACACTCAATAGGTGTATGCTATTTAAAAGATGTACACAACTACTAAAATACCCTCATTTCAGAACACTCAATAGGTGTATGCTATTTAAAAGATGTACACAACTACACACGCCTTTGCTTTAAGCCTTTAAGCCATCATTACTTCGACAATTTTTTTTTCTTTTGAGTTGTTTTAGAAAAAGAAATCGGGTTCTCTAAAATATTACATAAACTGAAACGAATATTCCTTTTTATTTTTAAATTTAATAACACACTCTCTTTTAAGTCCTTTACTATTTTATTATCACATCCAACTATTGTATAAAGTTAAACTATCAAAAAACAATAATGTTTAGGTCTTTTTAATGACATATAAAAACCGTATTTCAAAGTTATCCAAGAATGAGGGTTATGATTTAAAAGCTTTGTCATACTTGTAATAGAAATGTTGTCTACCTAATTTTTCATAATGACCGTTGGTCCATTCACGCTTGTTCATGATGGTTTCATGATGCGTCTTGGTTGTCTTCGTTTCTTAATTTATTCAAAGGGTATAGAGTAGGCAAGTTTATAACATGACTGAGAGCGTGTTCTTACCTTCCCGTTATATCATCTAAGCTTCAAACTACTATGATTTCACATTTTCAACACGTAAGGAAACAAGCAATAGCCATTACTATCCATATGAGCTCATACAACTCACTGCTCCATCCACTCAATGTTTCGGCTACTAATGAGAAGGAAACGAACATCCAAAAATTTTCGACAAGAATGAGGGGAAACCATTTATCATTTTTCAGGCTCTATCCAATGCCTTGATCAGTACACGTCATTTGTTTGTAACGCTTTTTAATTTGTTCCGAAAAGATGACTATTAAGTTGTTTGCAATGTTTAATGATCAATTACAATTATCATGTGTTTATGACATTTTATCATCATTATGTTCATAATAATCTTTAGAATCACCGCTAAATATTAATTCCAAATATACCCAATTGGTTCATGTTGCATTAGATATCAAATGGAAAATCATAACCGAATCCCACAATAAGCATGGTATTATATAAAGAACTTCATATTATAATTCTTATTATCATCATTATGGTCATAATAATATTTAGAATCATCATTAAATATCAATACCAAATATACCCAATTGGTTCATGTTGGATTATATAGCAATTGGAAAATCATAAACCGATAAACAAATCCACAATAAAGCATGGTATTATCATCATCATCATACTCGGTAAATCCTACCAATAGTAAAGCAAAGTAAAGGTAGGGTCTGAGGAGGGTAAAGTAGACAACCTTACCTCTACCCGATAGGGATAGGGAAGCTGCTTCCAGTGAGACCCCCCGCTCGATAGTAGTTTTGCATCAAGCCTTGGACATAAGACACATAACACTCAGCAATCGGGACAAAGACCGATTAGTGCAGCATGTACCCTTTTGTCTTTCAGCTATCAACGCCACCACATGATGAATGATTAACCGTCCTCAACTTTTAACGGTATTTTTCACGAAATTAGTAAAATAACGTTAGAATTAGTGCAATTTCACTTTTGCCCCCAGATGGCCCACACATATATACATTATATGCGCATAGCGTAAGCGGGGCATAAAGCATGATATTATATAAAGAATTTATATTATATAATTCTTATGATTAAATGCAAAAGTTGTGGCATTATCCGAAGAAAAAAAAGAACCACTTTAAAAAATTCATAGAACGGCCATTTTTAAGTTACCTAAACTCATGCAAAAGAGATAAACACCTTGATGTGGAGAAATAATATTACGTGTAATTGCATTCAACACTTCAACTATACTAAATGTTTGTTAGTGTACTAAAAGGTAGCGGAAACTTTGGATGATTTGATCCGTCACTAGCGTGAGGGCAAGTCATGAACGGTGATGTGAATGGGTCCATGGCGTACTTTATTGTAGATGTGCTCACAAGGTACATGTTCACACAATTCATATCAACCTTGACCTAGTGTTACTCTAGTTGTATGATGTTTGCCACATATAAAAGTGATGTTGGTTCAAATTCTAGTAAGTGAAAAGTTATTTGGTATTTGAAGAAACACTAACTGATTAAGGATATTAATCGGTTTGGTTTATGTTCCTATCATAGTGGTTAATCTTCTAACGAATATTTGAGCTCTGACTTGATGTATAATCCTGCAAAACAGAACACCGTTACTCGTTAAGAGGGGAATGTGGGGGTTTCCCTCTTAACCAGGCTCCGGCGTGAGAATAAGCGACTGCTTTGAGAGGATAATTAAGTGCTAAGAGTGAGAGTAGAGGGAATAGAATGTTTAACCTGTGGAATGAGGTCTCTATTTATAGCCGGAGAGGTGTAAGAGGATATGGGCCGATGGGCCTTGGGCCGGAAATGGACAACATAACGGATATGCTCTTTTCCTTGCTGGTGTCGACCGTTTAGTGGCTTCTAGACGTTCTTTGGTGCTGGCGCACCTTCATTGGAGCCACGTGTCATTGTTGTCGGCCTTGCTGTTCTTCTGCCATCAGCAGACAAGTGGAGATCGTGGGACAGTTGTCTCTGTCCTCTGATTGGTGCCACGTAGGCGTCCTTATGTACTTCTTGTCAGGCAATCGTGGCGCACGATTGACCAGAGCCTGCTGGACGCTTATTGGCTCCTTTCACTGCCACTTGTACCTTGTGTACCACCGGAGGTAGCCTTGCGCTCCCCTCCTGTGTGGTTCTTGTTGGGCATCTAACTAACCCGCGTGGGGGTTAGTATGTCCACGTGTTCCATTATTTTATGCTAAGTGCTGATATCTGAGCTTCTTGTGGGCTACGCCTCGCGCGGCGCAAATCGGAAAGTGGTGTAGGTTGCGCGAGGCTCTCAGTAAGAAGTTTATTAAAATAAGGAGTATGGTCTCACGCGCAACCTCAACTGAGGTTTGCGCGGCTTTTTGGGACCATACCCCTTCAAGTCCCCCCAGTCCAGTGCTGCACCATGCGCAACGCAAGTGGTTGGAGCTCTGGACTTAGAAAAATAAAAGTAGAAGGGGAATGCTCTCCTGATCTTGGTTGGTGTGGCGCGTGTAAAAATTGTTGTTTCCAACTGCGCAGCTTGTCAAGGCAGGTTCCGAGTAGTTCATTGGTTATCTGATCTGGCGCGAAGTGTTGCTAAGGCGATGTTAGCTTGCGCGGCCCTGGTAACTTTTGCCTGAAGTTACTTGTAATTTTATGGCGGGAAACTTCGAAATTTGAACTCTGGCAAGTTGGTAAGATAAGTCGTTGAGTGCGACGTCTGAGTTGACCCCTGGCACGAATGTCATCATGCCGACTGCGACGGTTGCACTTCGTGTCAGGAGAGTGAGGCCCACGCGCGCGTGGTAACCGTCACCCCTGCTTTTCCGCTTGACGTGGCAGCCTCTCGTTGGCCAGCCTAGCGGCGAAAGCGGCACGTTTACCTATCGCATTAAATGCGATGGGTATATATATCCGAAGAGATATGAGAGGTTCTCACTTCTCTTCTTTGCTTTCCAATTTTCTCTCGTTATCTCTTTGAATCTTCAAGATTTTCTTCAAATCTTCAAGATTTTCTTCAAATCTTCAAGTGTTTCTTCAGATCTTCAAAGTTCTTCAGAAAACTTGCATTTTCATCACGATGACTGAAGAGCATCAGGAGGTTATTTCTACGGAGGAGGGTCCTGTTCCGGTTCTCCGGTGGGATCTTGGACTCTTCGAACAGATTGTGAGGAGTTTCCGGTTTCCACCGGAGTGGGATGCACGGTACCCGGCTCAGGGCCAGACTGCGGCTGATGCACCGCCGGGTTACATCACATTGTATGAAGACTTCTTTCTTCAAGGTAACTTTAGGTTACCGGTGACGAACTTTATGGGGAGTATACTACACCATTACAACTTCCATCTTTCTCAGATGAGCCCTCCTGGGATGGTTAGGGTTCGTCACTTTGAGTTTTTATGCCGATCTCATGGCATCGAGCCGACTGTGGAGAAATTCTGGGCCTTCTACCAACTGCAACGAACGATGGGTTTCTTCTCCTTTGCCAGCCGTGGTGCTGCAAAGAAAATCTTGTTAAACCCTCCAAAGAGCTTCCACGACTGGAAACCCAAATTCTTTTTCATTCGGGAAGAGGTACTTCCGATTGCCATGCCCTTCAGGGACTGGACTGATGCAGTGTTGAAGGAAGATCTTCCAATCCCCAAGCAAGCATTGTGGTATCAACAATTAACCCCTACCCCGAATCGGGTATTTGGGGAAAATGTGTTGGTGGCCGCGCGGATGAGTGACCAGTGGTCACCAGACAGCAAAGAGGTGCCTGTCTTGAAGATTGGCGATTGTAACGACTGTCACTAAAACCAATAATTAGGATGATAATTAGTCAATAAGAAAACCCTAATTGAGACACCCAATTAATTCTGCACTAGCCCTAAAATTTTCAGGACAATCGGAATCAGGATCAGGACCCCTAAAACTCAGGGGGGTAAACCCTAGTTGGACGTTTATCTAAATTAAACGTTGTGTAGATCTGATTGGTCAATTTCATTGACTCAGCTAGGCTAGTCCAACGCGTGGCAACCTATAGTCGGTTTATACCCTTTACGGACCGTAAAGGGTTAGGCTTACGGTCCGTAAGCGATCCCAAATTCGTGTATAAATAGTAGACATTGGCACTTGATTTCTGTGCTTGACACGACGGAAATTCTCTGAACGTACGTCGAGTTATACACAAATCAGTTCACAACACACACGAATCACGAAGTGCTGCCGCAATCAGGGTAATAACTCGATCGCTATTACGATTCAACGTCCGATCGATTATAACTATCCAACGATTGTCCGAGTGCTGCTCAAATTGAGCTAATACTTTGATTATTCGTCGTGATTTCGACTTGAATATTTGAGTGTTGTTTGAATTCGGACTATGCTCTGTTATTCGTTATGAATCCGATTGAATTATTAAGTATTGCACTTGTTAATCATTGTGAGGGTTTGATCTCGTGAATTGACGTAACTGCTGAATTAAGTTACTAACCTATTGTGTGTGCATTATTATTAAATTAGGTTAATCAAGGCTAATCAGTAGGCTTATACCTTGCCCGTTAAATCTGCAAAGTGAGTCATTCTCTTTTTCTCAAACTGTTTTACAATACCTCAAAGTATTTTCAAAATGTTATAATTACAGGGATTAAGTCGTGGTTATCTTAACCGCTGGTAGTGGGGTATTGTGCACATTACTAATTTCTCACCGTTAGGCAATAAGCCCTAACATGGGTTAGGCTACAAGACCTAACAGTGACAAAACGTCACTAATTGGGTTACTGGACCCAATAGTGGTATGACCATCGTCACACGGGTGGCAAGACCAGATATTAATTAAGATACTGCCATAGTAATCGCTCTTATGCTGTAATTCATAACTATGTGTCATTTTATCAAAATGAATGATTCACTCAGTATTTCCCCGCTGACAAAACCTTTTTACAACATGTTTCAGGTGACCTACTGTGAATTAAGTACACGTGCTACGGAGCACCATCAAGCTTGAAATAGTGGCTCAATTAAATAAACATGTTTGTAAAATAATGAAATTATGAGGTTTACGGGATTTATCCTGAAATGTAAATAAATAATATTCGGGCATTTTTCAAGTTTAAAACGATCCTGTTAAGACTTCCGCTATAAAAATAATTACCACGGGATTTTCTGTCCCGCGGCTCCTGAAACGGGTCAAACCGGGTCAGGGGCCGTGACAAAAAAAGGTGGTATCAGAGCCACTGATCAAGCCACTGATTTAAGCCTGTTAAGTATTTAGAAAATACTTAAAATTTCCAACTGTCATTCTATGAATATATGTTTTATTATCTGACTAATTAGGTATAGTATGAGCAGAACTTCATATGCTAGCCAATGTAGCAAATAATGCAATTCTTGACCTAAGTTTTAGTACCTTTGTTATTCATAGTCCAGAAGTCTTATTCAGTAAGTAAATAAACTTACAAATAAAACCTAGGGTATTTTAAATTTTAGTTGTTTTGGGTAGTTAAACAGTATGAAATGATATTTCAAAGTTGTTATAACTTCTGACTTAGTAACTATGTTATGTTAAACAGTATGAGTGACTTGTCTGACGCCCTTCAGAACTTAAATCTCTATCCAGTAAGAATAGAAGTTTCCAGAGATTTCAATAGATACATACCAGACATAGAGGAACCTATGGAATTCACCACTGTACCTCTCGAAAAACCCACCCCTAAGAAAATAGAAATCGGGGAAAGCTCTAGGCAAATTGAGGGGTTACCATCCCAGGAAGAAATTGATTTTTCATTGACAGATTATAATTCTATCAAGTCTTTTAATGAAAAACAACTGGTAGAACCAGCTATTCCAAAACCTTCGATCCACTCGCGACCTTTAGGAATAGACGAATGGTTGACTAAGGAAATACAGATTCAAAATTATCCCTATAAGCTTTTTCCTCAGCACGATCCAGAACCAAATCCACCAATAAGTAAACGAGAATATAGTTAGACTCCGCCACTTTGACTAAAGAATTAATGAATGTTGGGAATAGGATCCAAGAGATTAAGAAACAGATCTCCTGGAAATACTATCAGAGGAAACGCCATTACTAGAATATTATTTGGCAAAAGATAGGAGATTTATAAAAATGATTGTATAATAGTAAATAGTAAAATTTGTATGTGTAAAATAAGTAATAGGACGGTTGTATATAGAAGCATAATACCATGAAAATTTTAGAAAATTTACAACTTCTGGCTGTTTACGTAATTATGTGCAATTAAGGGTAACATTGAAATTACTTCTGGTATACTAATTATTAATCTATAAATTAGTTATCCGATGGAAAATACTAATAATGAACCTGTCAACGAGGTCAATCAATCCGAGCAACAATCAGGGGATCAATATATGACTAGGCAGGATATAGAAAATATTGTTGCTCAAGGGATAGCTAACACTATTCCAACAATGATAGCTCAAGGGGTAGCCAACGCTATTCCAGCAATCGTTGCTGCTGTTGAAAATCCAATAGAACCACAACAAATCATTCCTAGCAAACGTATTACTAAAGATCACTTCAGTAATAGCATAAACGGAGGCAATGATCATGTTAATCATGATGAGGAACTACGACAAGCTCTGCTCCCTAAGAAAAGGAAAGCTGCAACGCCTGGTTGCACTTACAAGGAGTTCCTTGCCTGTAAACCTGTAGAGTTCGCAGGCAATGAAGGGGCAACTGCGGCACTACGTTGGTTAGAGAAAACCGAGGCAGTGATCAGAATAAGTAAATGTATTGAGGAAGATTAGGTTATGTACACTTCGCACCTTTTCAAGGAAGAAGCGTTAGAATGGTGGAATACAGTATTACAAGCTAAAGGAAGTGACGTGGCCTATGCCATGAGTTGGGAAGAATTTAAGCAAATAATAGAAAGAAAATTATGTCCCGAATATGAAAAAGAGCAGATGGCGAATAAGTTTTTAAGTCACCGAATGGTAGATGTAGATTGTCGAGGGTATACTTCAAAATTCTTTGAGTATGCCAGAATTGTACCTACTTTGGCTTCGCCAGAACCGGTACTTATCTCTCGCTATATCTGGGGTTTGATTAGTGAGATTCGTGATATTGTCAAAGCTGCGAGACCCCGCACGATTGACGATGCGGTAGAATTAGCTAACACTCTAACTGACGGACTGGTACGCACTCGAGAAGAAAATAGGAGGAAGGAATTAACCCAGAAAATTTCCCAAGAATTTCATATAGGTACTAGTAACAATTACAAGAAAAGAGAAAATGGGCGATTTTCCACTATCCCATTTTGCAATACCTGCAAAGGAAAACATTTTGGAAAATGCAGAGGATGCTGCAATTACTGCAAAATTCCAGGACATCAAGAAGAGGATTGCAGGAAAAAGAAGGCAATAACTTGCTACAATTGTGGAGAACCCGGACATTTCAAAACAAACTGCCCAAAATTAGGCAACCCAGCGAATGAAAAGACGAAACCTGCAGAAGGGACTACCAAGAAAAATGCAAGAGCTTTTCAATTAACTACTCAGGAAGCTGAACTAATTCCTGACGTCATAGTTGGTACGTTTTAGTTCACAAACGTTTATGCAAGTATTATTTGACTCTGGTGCAAACCAAGGTTTTATAAATACTTCATTCTGACCAAGCCCTTAAATTACCAACCTTAGGCAGACTTTTTAAACGGCAGATGGGAATTCCGTTAGAATAAATAAGATTTTGCGAGAAGCAAAGATAGAATTAGGATATAAATTTTCTGCAAAACTTGTTACTAATTAATTTAGCCGGATTCGATGTTGTATTAGGAATAGATTAGTTAATAGCCAACTATGCTTGAGTTCTCTATGATCTAGGTTCCATAGAGATCCATACACTGCAAGAAAAATTAGTAATAATAACCAGAGATAAACCACAAAAGTTACTGAAATTAACATCAGTAATGAAGCTGGCCAGTTCTTTACAGAAACCAGGAATAGTATGTATGGTATCAATAGTTGCTGATACCAAAAGATAAGAAAATAGAAGACATTCCAATTATATCGGAATATCCTAACATTTTCCCCAAAACCTACCAGGGTTACCACCTAATAGCAGAGTAGAACTTAGAATTTATCTAAATCCAGGAACTATACCGATAACTAAGGCACCCTATCAATTAGCATTCACTAAAATGTTAAGAATTAAAGAAACAATTAGATAAATTATTAAGTAAAGGATTTATACGACCAAGTTCCTCCATGTGGAAATACTCCAGTATCGTTTATGAAGAAAAAGGAAATCCTAAGTGACTACGACTGTCATATTTAGTATCACGAAGGAAAGGTTGAAGATAGCTAGAAAAGTGATACAAATAAATAAATGAAAGCCATTGAAGTTCGAGTTGGAGACAAAATGCTGTCAAAAGTATTTCCTTGGAAAGGAATTTATAAATTCGGTAAGAAAAGAAGCTAAGTCTAAAATGCGTAGAACCATTCTCAGTGATCCAACAAAAAAAACCAGTAGCTTATCATTTACAACTACCAGAAGAGTAACAGGAGTACATGATGTGTTTCATGTATCCAATCTCAAGAAATGTCTATCAGACGAATCCCTGGTAGTACCTCTTCAAGATATAGAGGTAAATGAAAATTTTAAATGGTAAGGAAACCATTACAAATAAAAAGACCGGAAGATCAAGTTTCTCAAACACAAAACGATCAAGTACTAGTAAAAGTCAAATAAGAATTCAGGAGAAAACCAGAGTATACCTGGAAACTAGAATCAGAAATAAGGTGAAAATACCCTCATCTATTTCAGTAAATCTCGAGGACGAGATTTTTAATAAGGTGGGGAGGATGTAACGACTGTCACTAAAACCAATAAATAGGATGATAATTAGTCAATAAGAAAACCCTAATTGAGACACCCAATTAATTCTGCACTAGCCCTAAAATTTTCAGGACAATCGGAATCAGAATCAGGACCCTAAAACTCAAGGGGGGGTAAACCCTAGTTGGACGTTTATCTAAATTAAACGTTGTGTAGATCTGATTGGTCAATTTCATTGACTCAGCTAGGCTAGTCCCACGCGTGGCAACCTATAGTCGGTTTATACCCTTTACGGACCGTAAAGGGTTAGGCTTACGGTCCGTAAGCGATCCCAAATTCGTGTATAAATAGCAGACATTCGCACTTGATTTCTGTGCTTGAAACGACGGAAATTCTCTGAACGTACATCGAGTTATACACAAATCAGTTCACAACACACACGAATCACGAAGTGCTGCCGCAATCAGGGTAATAACTCGATCGCTATTACGATTCAACGTCCGATCGATTATAACTATCCAACGATTGTCCGAGTGCTGCTCAAATTGAGCTAATACTTTGATTATTCGTCGTGATTTCGAATTGAATATTTGAGTGCTGTTCGAATTCGGACTATGCTCTGTTATTCGTTATGAATCCGATTGAATTATTAAGTATTGCACTTGTTAATCATTGTGAGGGTTTGATCTCGTGAATTGACGTAACTGCTGAATTAAGTTACTAACCTATTGTGTGTGCATTATTATTAAATTAGGTTAATCAAGGCTAATCAGTAGGCTTATACCTTGCCCGTTAAATCTGCAAAGTGAGTCATTCTCTTTTTCTCAAACTGTTTTACAATACCTCAAAGTATTTTCAAAATGTTATAATTACAGGGATTAAGTCGTGGTTATCTTAACCGCTGGTAGTGGGGTATTGTGCACATTACTAATTTCTCACCGTTAGGCAATAAGCCCTAACATGGGTTAGGCTACAAGACCTAACAGTGACAAAACGTCACTAATTGGGTTACTGGACCCAATAGTGGTATGACCATCGTCACACGGGTGGCAAGACCAGATATTAATTAAGATACTGCCATAGTAATCGCTCTTATGCTGTAATTCATAACTATGTGTCATTTTATCAAAATGAATGATTCACTCAGTATTTCCCCGCTGACAAAACCTTTTTACAACATGTTTCAGGTGACCTACTGTGAATTAAGTACACGTGCTACGGAGCACCATCAAGCTTGAAATAGTGGCTCAATTAAATAAACATGTTTGTAAAATAATGAAATTATGAGGTTTACGGGATTTATCCTGAAATGTAAATAAATAATATTCGGGCATTTTTCAAGTTTAAAACGATCCTGTTAAGACTTCCGCTATAAAAATAATTACCACGGGATTTTCTGTCCCGCGGCTCCTGAAACGGGTCAAACCGGGTCAGGGGCCGTGACAGCGATCAAGGTCAGTGATTTTCTTCCTTTTATTTGTTTCAAGTATTTGTTTGATTGTTACTTATGTATTTTGACGTGTAGAGGCGCAACTATATCAAGCGGCCTTCGCTACATTTGGTGGGTCTATGGGCGTGCGCCCATTGCGCGAGGATGAGGAGAGCTGGTACGAACAGATCAGAGGCAATTTTATGTATCCTGTTGCTGATGCCTTTACCACGCCGCCTACCGCGACTGAAGGTGCGCAACTTCCTAAACCTCGTCCTTTGCGCTCTGTGACTTCTGCTGGGAAAGAGGTTGTCTATCTTTCCAGCGAGGAGTCTGTAGGGTCTTCCAACGGTGAGCTAAGTTCGTGGTCTAATATATTTGCAGGTGTGTTGCGCGACCTGGGGATTGACCCGGAAGAGAAGAAGAAAAAACCCCTGAGGAAGAAGAAACCAGTTAATTTGGATCCGAAGGTGACCAGCAAGGGGGCTGGTAGTAGTCGCGCAACCGCTGCCGCTGTTAAAGGTACTCTTCGCCTTCGACAGAGTGACTTAAACGATTATGTGATGATAAGTGACTCACTTGAAGGCTTATCGCGCACAGCTGACACAAAGACTGGAGCAGGTAGCTCAAAGAGCTCTGGAAGCGCGGGTTCTCGTAACCCTGATGCTGGCGCGACCCCTTCGGTGCATGAAGAAGAGGAAACTGAAGAAGAAGAAGAAGATTGTCACACCCCCAAAATCCACACGCGGAGTATTACCGCTTGGAGGCGTGACATGACCAGGATCCTAACCACCAATCATATAGAACGTATAAAGTAGTTAAGTATAGCGGAAGCATTTAAGTAACCCAAACAATAGTATGTATGATTTAACATAAGTGTTGAAACATCATTCATGATCCTTTGCCCACAACGACCTGCTCCTCCCTGTGCAAGCTCCATAATGTACCTAAGGTCCTGCAAGGCATGCAGCAAATAATCAACAAACTAGTTGAGCGAGTTCACAGTAAGTAAGTTCAGTAATGGAGTAGTATAGCAAGCATTGCGTTCGTTTATCTAATCATGCATCGTACTAGTTCGTTCATTGTTCATGTATAGCATTGGTTCGTATCGCGGGCCCTTTCGGCATGTATGCGAAGATTAGGGAAAGTTCTCAAGTATTCTAGACTATGTATATTTGTATCGCAGCCACCCTGGCATGTGTGCGAAGTTTTAGTATATAGTTCGCGGCCTTTCCAAGGCATGTGTGCGAAGATCAGTCATAATATCGCAGCCAACCCCTGGCGTGTGTGCGAAGATCAGTTCAAGTAGGTATACTAGTCTAGCTGTATCTCATCATTTACCAACCTCACCCTGAGGCCTATCTCATTAAGTTCCATTTACTAAGTATGCACATATAATCATCCAATCCCATTCCCACCCTGGGAACCCCATGCCTTGGCTGTGTGAACTCACCTTGGGTTGCTCGGCAGATACACAAAGAGAAAAAGAGAGTTCTTGAACTAACAGTGGTCAACCACGTCCTAACAGGGTTATTACATAAGTCAGGTTTGGTTCAAGTATTGCACGTATGTATCACATAAGCTAACACGTTGCAAGCATGCAAGGATCATGGTAAACATGTACACGTAACATCAATCCGATAAACAATCCAAGTGTTCGGCCCAACCATAACCCGGCCCAATGACAATATTAGCCCAACCAGATAAGCAGTCCAATTAGCAGAGATATAAACAAGTCCAATTATCCGGCCCAATCATTTGGGCTCGTGTCAGTGTGTAAGTCCAATCATGTGCACGTGCATGGTCTCGACTCGAGGCTAGAGATCTCGAGTCGCAACAAGGGAGATCTCGACAGATGCATATCCTTCGAGACTAGGTGGTCTCGAGTCAGGTCTCGAGTCGCAACGGGGTTACGAGTCGTAACGGCTGGATACGAGTCGCAATAGATGGTCTCGGTTCATCCTGGTTTGGTTACGAGTCGCAATCTGACTCGCAACCATGATTGCGGCTTGTGCTGTTTGGTCTCGAGTGGGGTTCCGACTCGCAACGAGCATTACCGAGTCGCAACCGTGTGTGTAACGACTTTCCTGATTTTATGCAATTCATTTAGGCAATTCAATCATCGTTAACAGTTTCCGAAAATCAATTATCAACTAACAGTTTGCCATTCAAGAATTCATCGATCAAACAGGGAAATGCAACATTAATTCTTATAAACCCTAATACCAAACATATCAAGAACACTTGTCTAAAACAATACATAAACATATCCGATCAAACAATGCATAACAACCGATCCATCATACATTCATATTATCATCAAGAACAATAGCAATTAAATCGAACAAACATGCAATCGGATTTATCAAACCAGCCGATTTTATCTAGCATGCACCCTAGCCTTTGTGTAAATAAATCTGCTAATATGATTATCAATCCGTTCGAGCTATACCAACACTATCCGATTTATACATGAGCCGATTACATGAACATCATTAATCACATACAATAGCCCTAGATTATCATGCAAGAAACATCATCAACAAGTATAAACAACCAACCATAGACACTAACCGATTAAAGAGTGTGCACGAGGGATGATCCGATTACAAGAAACTTCAAGACTTGAGAGAGTCGGCTGCCTTGTGTTCCGATCGAGAGAGAGAGAGAGAGCGTTTGGTGTGTGTGTGTGTTCTTGATTGCTAAGTTTTGTAAAAACTAAAACCCTAGAGGTAATGTGTGTATATATGTACGTACAAGGGATGTGGGCCGAAACCCCCACATGGGTTTTCTCATGGTCTCGAGTCCAACCATATGGACCGAGTGGGTTCTTGTAAATGTTTCACTAATCGGTTCAAGTAATAACATATGCAATCACATTAAATCACGTAACATGCAACATTCAATATAATCACGAAATCACACAACCGTGTAACACATAACATATCATGTATTCGTTCAAGTAACATAGTTCACGTGAGCATATAACGTTACACAAGATAAGTCTAGAGTACGGGTTGTCACATTATCCCCAACTAATTGGAAATTTCGTCCCGAAATTTGGTATGCACTCACTGAGGAAGCTAGGTAAGTTCAATCGTTCACTGGTTTTCCTGGGGTGTCACAAAGATGCTGCTGCCCAGTTGGTCGGCAGAAAGAGAGTTAGGAGTGAGACCACAGCTGGTGTGGCCTCTGCGCCGATTGTTGATGTGGTTCCCTTGGTTGGGAAAACGAGCAAACTGCGCTATTTGTACAAGTTCTGTCCTGGTAAGCTCTTGATTTCTCTCCCTTTAGTTATGTTCCTTGCTTAATTACTTGTTTTATATATTTTTTTGCAGAGATCAAGAAGAAGACCCCTGAGAAGGGTGTCAAGTTTACTGAGCCAGAGCCGAAGAGGCCGAAGATTACTATCAAGTCTTCTCAGACTGCTGGTGGAGAGTCTGCTAAAGAGAAGAATGTTGTTGAACAAGACGTGGCGAAGGCTGTTGAGGCGCAGCGGAAGGCTGAGGAACGTCGGAAGAAGGAGGAAGAGAAAAAGAAGAAAGCTGAGGAAGATAAGAAGAAAAAGGCTGTGGAGGAGGAAAGAAGAAGGTTGAAGAGGAGAAGAGGGCCGAAGAGGCGAAGAAGAGAGCTTTTGAGTTGGAGAGGGAGCAAGAACAGAAGAAGGCTATGGAAAAGCCTGAAGTCGTCAAACCTACCCACCCCGCGCATGTTGAGACCCATGACCGTTCAAAGATACTTACTTCCAAGGGGTCGAGCCGGTATACTTCCAGTGGCGCGAGTTCTGGTGGAGCTGGGGGCTATAACCCAAATGTCATTGGGGCGAAGGATACCGTCGGTGATATATATTATAAGAGTTACACCGAGGAAGAACGCGGTGATGCTCCTCACCAAGCTCCCTGGAGTTTGAAGCAAAAAAGACACATTTCAGGAATTCGGGCCCTGCCGTGATTGGTTCTTAAACTCGTTTACTCCCGGTGAGGTTAACCGGCAGAGGGCGAAGACCCATGAAATGTTGTATCGAACTTTCGTGCTTGGAGAAGCCAATGCTCGCGCTGCCAACCATCAGATAGTTCGTGAGTGGCGAACGATGGTTAGGGAGCGGGCAGACTGGGAGGTTTATCGCGAACGGATGCTGAAACGTATCACCGACTTTGAAAAGTCCAAAGCTGCTTTTGATGAGGAGAAAGCCAAGTTTGATGCGGATAAGAAGGCCGAGGAATGGGGGCGTGAGGGCCTTAAAAATAAACTTTAAGTAGCTGAACAGCAACTGGCCAAGGAGAAGGCCGAGTTCAAGCGTATATGTGAGAAGGATAATGAGCGCGCCTTCGCGGCTCGGAACAAGATTGTTGATCTTGAAGCGAAAATTGCTGAGCTGACAGTGAAGGTTGAAGATGCGAAGGTTGAGAAGGCTGCCAAACAGCAGATTGAGGTTAGCTTACCCCTTAATTCTTTCTTGCTATGTTCACAAAATAGCCTAAGTCTTTTGTCCCTTTTCAGGTTGAGTTGACTGAGACAAAGGTGCAATTGTCCGACAAAGATAAAGATCTCCGGGCTAAGGATGTCGAGATCGCTGAGCTTAAACGCCGTCTGAATGAGCAGATTGATAGATGCGAGTCCTTGGAGATCGACCTCGAGGCGGAAAGAGTTAAGGCTGCCACTGCTGAAGAGGCGCGTGCAGTTAGTGCCGCCGCTCTTAATGTGGCGCAGACTAACTACTCGGAGGCCCAAGGAATCGTTGATACGCTTGTCTCTGAGGCCGAATGGATGCGCGGTCGCGGAGTAGTGCTGGTAAATTTATACTTGCATATTTTTGCATGCTTAATTTGTTGGTTGGCCTTAATATGCGGTTCTCGTTATAGGTTGCCAACTCTATCCTCAATGCTGGCGAGCTGGATTGCGCTGTCGCTGCTCTTACAGATGCTGCGCGCGCAGTGGGTCATCGAGGGGGCTATCTGGAATGTGCCCAACATGTTGAGGAAATGCTAGGACAAGAGTTTGATGTGAGCCATTGCTCGGTGACCGACCAGGCTAATGCTGCGCTTACGCGTGCTGAGGATGCTTATGACAACCTTACTTTGCCTGTGATGGATTTGGTTGTGGAAGCTTTAAAGAAGGACGACTGGTGCCAGCGTCTCAAAGCCATTCTTGATCCGCCAGTGACTGTTGAGTTGTCGGATGAGGAACCAGCTGGCGATGATGGTGGAAATGGCGATGATGATGGTGGGAATGATGATGATGGCGATGATGATGGTGATCAACATGATGAACTAGAATAGGCTTTGTCGATAGGCTTTGTGCCTTGTAATTTTTTGCATTTTGACTGTACAACGTTGCGCTGTTGCGCATGTTTTATATTACATGGATTGTGTTTGTTTTTTCCCGTTACAATTATTGCATTGTTGTCAAAAACTTAGGTTAAATTAGATCGAATAAATGGAAGTCTCTTTAAGTAAAGTGGAATTGCCCGGTCTCGCGCTTTGTTCGCGGAGGACCTTGGGGGCGATTCTCGTTTGATAATCTGTAAGTTGCTGGAGTGTTTTCGCGCTAATCAGAAGTTTAACATGCATTTGTAACGAAGGAAGTAATAGAAAACATGTCGTATGCTTTCATTAAATCGGAAACGGGCGCTTAGGCCAACATACATTAATTGCAAACGGCGTATAGCCGACATGGGAACGTAAAAAGGCGCATGGCCGAAGTAAGTTACATATAGCATTTGCGCAGTTGTTGCGCATTCCATGTTCGCGGTAGGATGTAGCCATCTAGGGTGCGTAACTTGTAAGCCCCTTTGCCTAGTACTTCGTGGATCAAATATGAGCCTTCCCATTTGGGTGCTAACTTTCCTGGACGTTCCGCATTTGACGCTTCATTGTCTCGAAAGACGTATTCTCCTGGAGTGAAGGTACAAATGCGGACTCTTGTGTTGTAGTACCTTTCCAGTTGGGTCTTGTACTTGGCTTCCCTGATTCGTGCAATTTCGCGCCTTTCTTCTAACAAGTCCAAGTCAAGACGTCTCTCCGCTTCATTGTCGATCGCGTTGACCGCTGTCAAGCGCGGGGAGGGTAGGCCGACTTCTGCCGGGATAACCGCCTCTGAGCCATATACTAAGCTAAAAGGGGTTTCGCCGGTACTAGTTTTTGGCATGGTTCGATGAGCCCACAAGATGCTCGGGAGCTCATCTACCCAACCTCTTCGCCTTGTGCCCAGTCGGGCCTTTATCCCCTCGACAATGCACTTGTTCACGCTTTCCACCTGTCCGTTTCCTTGAGGATGCGCAACGGATGTGAAAGTGTGTTCGATTTTCATCTCCTTCATCCACTTCTGGAGGTCTTTTGACGCAAAGTTGGTGCCATTATCGGTTACAATCTTGAGCGGGAGACCAAATCTGCATATGATGTGTTCCCAGATGAACTTGCGCACCATCATAGCTGTGGTCGACGCGAGAGCTTTGGCCTCCACCCATTTTGT